>NC_083733.1:31112173-31413260 GCF_028564815.1 Eubalaena glacialis
AAATCAAACATGACACCTTAATAAGAAAATAGATTCTAAATACAAACTTTGGGTACAGTGGGCTATGCTTGGCCCAGTTCAGTAGGTTATCAGTTATTTCACCTATATCTGAGGGCAGGAGTTGGGAAATCAGGACTAGATAGTATGTCTTGGATATCAGCTCCTATAAAATAATAACACACTTCTTCTGTTTATCACCTACAACAGAAAAAGGGAACCAATGTATATTTTAAAATGTATATTCATTATAATATATAAGTCAAAGGACAACATAATTATTTAATATTTTCATTTTTAATGTTTTTCTGAGCCAAGAAAAACATAATTTTAAAAAGAAATGCAAAGCTGGGACGAAGTGAGAGAGTGGCATGGACATAACATACACTACCAAATGTAAAACAGAGAGCTAGTGGGAAGCAGCCTCATAGCACAGGGATTATCAGCTCAGTGCTTTGTGACCACCTAGAGGGGTGGGATAGGGAGGGTGGGAGGGAGACACAAGAGGGAGGGGATATGGGGATATACATAGGCATATAGCTGATTCACTTTGTTATACAGCAGAAACTAACACACCATTGTAAAACAATTATACTCCAATAAAGATGTTAAAAAATTTTTTTTAATTTAAAAAAATTTTTTAAAAAAAGGAAATGGAAAAGAAAGACGCAAACACACCACCATTGTCACCTTCTTTTGTGCCCTTCCGAACAACTTAGGCATCACGCTGAGGGAGGGGGAGGAAGGCGCAGAAGCCCAAAGCAGGGGTCAGCGCCGCAGTGGGGTGAGGAGGGACTCCAGGTGGTGGGGAGGGGATGGCCTGACACAGGTGTCAGAGCCCAAGTGGGCTAAAGTGACAAGTTCCAATCCACGCCTCTTACCTGCTGTGTAACCATGGCTAAGTAACGACATCGTTCTAACCTTAAATTTTTCTTTCTCAATATAGCTAACATCTACTTCTCAGGGTTACTGAGAAGATTCCAAGAAGGCTTGACTTGTCATTAGTCCCCAATAAACATAGCAGTTATTCATATACTATTGTTATTCCAGATACATATATATGCACACATAGGAAAAAGACTGAAAAGGAATGTACTAAAATAGGCATAAACCTGATTTTTATATTCTTCTTTCATTTTATACTTTTCAGAGTTTCTTTTCTCTACAATGAGCATGTATTACTTTTTCAATCAAAAAAGAACATATGAGATGTTATTAATAGAAAGTAGCTGAGCCTTTACCATGTGTATTTACTACTTTTGTATATAGAAAATTAATAAAGCTATTAAAAATAGCACCATTCTGACTCTCACTTCTTTTAAAGGTGCAAAATATTCATAGAAACTCCAACAGAGTATCCAAAAGGAAAGTGGTTTATTGGCTGAAACTATCACCCGTTTATACTCACGGTAAATATCCACATCCGGGTGGTATATTAAAAAATGAATTAATAATCTGTTCTATCTACAAATAATGCTCAAAACAATAGGGTAAAGACTTCAGAATACAAACTCAGATGCTGAGGCAAGCAGGGGAGGGGCAGGCAAAGAGATGACCTTAACCCTAAAAGCATTCCCACCTAGAGATTTCAGTGAATTGGGATCCAATCTAAATGGTCTCTTTTAGAGCAAGAAAAGCACCATATATGAAACCTGCAACCCACACTGGTCCCTGTTCTGCCTCACATGAAGTGAGTGACTTTCGGCAAATTACAAAAGAACAGAACAATCCCTGCACCTTCTCCCTGGCAAGGCTGTTTGGAGACTCAATGAAATTGCTTATGTGAAATTGATCTGTAAACTGGAAAGCAACATGCAAATGGAAGGCAAGAGATTTAGGGCTTACTTAGATCAGTGTGCAACAAATGCAGGACTCATCCAAGAGAAGAACTGTAGAATTTACCACTGAATCGTACGAGGAGAAAGTAATTCCCTACGTAATGATCTTCCAATCTTCCTGCCGACATGAAGGACAAAGTCCAAGATTGGTACCATGATCCAGTTAACACCTCTTCATAACAGTTACTAAAAACAGAACAGGACTGAGGCTCAGGACCTTCAGCAAACAAAAACGGTGGGCACTTAATTCTGTTTTACTTTCTTTCTATAAACTCTTTTTTTTTTTAACAACTCTTCTAATTATGTCAAGTGATACTGGTTTTCCATTTAAGATAGTGATATAAAATCTCCCAAAATAAATTCATTTTGACGAAAGAAAAAAAACTGAGTTAATCTAGAGAGAAATATTACATAAGTAATAATAGCATGGGTAGCACATGGATATGGCAAAAACCATGAAGCTGATGTGCGAATGACTGAAATTTGGAAAACACTTAATGATGTAATGTCCGAAAAGGCCACTCCAAACTCATAATTCCTAGAAGGCAAGGACCAAGTTTTATCCATCTCCAATACTCCAGAACCTTATGCAGCACATAGAACACAGTGGACCCCCTACAAACACTCTATTAATTGGGAGATAATTCTTATTATAAATACTCGGTTTGAGCCTTGGTGCTTCCTGGCTCTAAAACCAAACACATGAGTAGATTCCCCCAGGCAGGTAAGAGTGAGATCAACCCTAAATAATCAGGAGATCAGAGCCAAGGACAGAATAAACCCTGAGAAGCTTTGCGCGGAAAAAAGGATACTGTTTGCACACTGTGCATCAGAAAACAAAGAGAAAGTCTAAAAATAAAACAAAAAACTTAGAGCAAAGAAACAAACAGCAAAGCTCCACAAACTCCACAGCTTCAGTTAGCCTGACCACAGCTGAATTACTGCTTCCCAAAGAACTAAATGAGGGAAATGAGGGAAACTCAATTGGGGTGGGGGGTGAGGGGTGGGAGGGAGGCTGTGTTGTCAGGTCAGCTGTTTTTGAGAAGAAACTAAATTCAAAACTAGAAAAAACTTTCACCAAAAACCTATATAGATAGGGAAATATTTTTAAAACTTCACACTGATAAGTTGACTTAGATGATTTAGTAGCACTGATGAAAAGTCTTGAAAACTGTTTAGCATAATTGGGGAACTCCATAAACACTGGGAATGAAAAGAAAAGCAATTTTAAAAATTAGCAGTATCGGAGAGATTGGTTCAAGATGGCGGAGTAGAAGGACGTGCTCTCACTCCCTCTTGTGAAAGCACCAGAATCACAACTAACTGCTGAACAATCATCGACAGGAGGACACTGGAACTCACCAAAAATGATACCCCACATCCAAAGACAAAGGAGAAGCCACAATGAGATGGTAGGAGGGGCGCAATCACAATAAAATCAAATCCCATAACCGCTGGGTGGGTGACTCACAGACTGGAGAACACTTATACCACAGAAGTCCACCCACTGGAGTGAAGGTTCTGAGCCCCATGTCAGGCTTCCCAACCTGGAGGTCGGGCAATGGGAGGAGGAATTCCCAGAGAATCAGACTTTAAAAGCTAGCAGGATTTGATTTCAGGACTTCGACAGGACTGGGAGAGACAGAGACTCCACTCTTGGAGGGCACACACAAAGTAGTGTGCGCATCAGGACCCAGGGGAAGGAGCAGTGACCCCAGGGGAGACTGAACCAGACCTACCTGCTAGTGTTGGAGGGTCTCCTGCAAAGGCAGGGGGTGGCTGTGGCTCACCGTGGCGACAAGGACACTGGCAGCAGAAGTTCTGGGAAGTACTCCTTGGCATGAGCCCTCCCAGAGTCTGCCATTAGCCCTACCAAAGAGCCCAGGTAGGCTCCAGTGTTGGGTGCCTCAGGCCAAACAACCAACAGGGAGGGAACCCAGCCCCACCCATCAGCAGCCAAGCAGACTGAAGTTTTACTGAGCTCTGCCCATCAGAGCAACACCCAGCTCTACCCACCAGCAGTCCCTCCCATCACGAAACTTGTACAAGCCTCTTAGATAGCCTTATCCAACAGAGAGCAGCCAGCAGAAGCAAGAAGAACTACAATCCTGCAGCCTGTGGAATGAAAACCACATTCACAGAAAGATAGACAAAATGAAAAGGCAGAGTACTATGTACCAGATGAAGGAATAAGATAAAATCCCAGAAAAGCAACTAAATGAACTGGAGATAGGCAACCTTCCAGAAAAAGAATTCAGAATAATGATAGTGAAGATGATCCAGGACCTCGGAAAAAGAATGGAGGCAAAGATCGAGAAGATGCAAGGAATGCTTAACAAAGACCTAGAAGAATTAACGAACAAACACCTAGAACAATTAAAGAACAAACAAAGAGATGAACAACACAATAACTGAAATGAAAAATATACTAGAAGGAATCAACAGCAGAATAACTGAGGCAGAAGAATGGATAAGTGACCTGGAACACAGAACGGTGGAATTCACTGCCACGGAACAGGATAAAGAAAAAAGAATGAAAAGAAATGAAGACAGCCTAAGAGACCTCTGAGATAACATTAAACGTACCAACATTCGCATTATAGGGTCCCAGAAAGAGAAGAGAGAGAGAAAGGACCTGAGAAGATATTTGAAGAGATTATAGTCGAAAACTTCCCTAACATGGGAAAGGAAACAGCCACCCAAGTCCAGGAAGCGCAGAGAGTCCCAGGCAGGATAAACCCAAGGAGAAACACACTGAGACACATAGTAATCAAATTGACAAAAATTAAAGACAAAGAAAAATTATTAAAAGCAACAAGGGAAAAACGACAAGTAACATACAAGGGAACTCCCATAAGGTTAACAGCTGATTTCTCAGCAGAAACTCTATAAGCCAGAAGGGAGTGGCAGGATATATTTAAAGTGATGAAAGGGAAGAACCTACAACCAAGATTACTCTACCCAGCAAGGATCTCATTCAGATTCAATGGAGAAATCAAAAGCTTTACAGACAAGCAAAAGCTAAGAGAATACAACACCACCAAACCAGCTCTACAACAAATGCTAAAGCAACTTCTCTAAGTGGGAAACACAAGAGAACAAAAGGACCTACAAAAACAAACCCATAACAATTAAGAAAATGGTAACAGTAACATACATATCAATAATTACCTTAAACGTGAATGGATTAAATGCTCCAACCAAAAAACACAGGCTCACTGAATGGATACAAAAACGATACCCATATATATGCTGTCTACAAGATACCCACTTCAGACCTAGGGACACATACAGACTGAAAGTGAGGGGATGGAAAAAGATATTCCATGCAAATGGAAATCAAAAGAAAGCTGGAGTAGCAATACTCATATCAGATAAAATAGACTTTAAAATAAAAAATGTTACAAGAGACAAGGAAGGACACTACATAATGATCAAGGGATCAATCCAAGAAGAAGATATCACAATTATAAATATATATGCACCTAACATAGGAGCACCTCAATACATAAGGAAAATGCTAACAGCCATAAAAGTGGAAATCAACAGTAACACAGTAATAGTGGGGGGCTTTAACACCTCACTTACACCAATGGACAGATCATCCAGACAGAAAATTAATAAGGAAACACACTCTTTAAATGACACAACAGACCAGATAGATTTAATTGATATTTATAGGACATTCCACCCAAAAACAGCAGATTACACTTTCTTCTCAAGTGCACACGGAACATTCTCCAGGAGAGATCACATGTCGGGTCATAAATCAAGCCTCGGTAAATTTAAGAAAACTGAAATCATATCAAGCATCTTTTCCAACCACAACGCTATGAGATTAGAAATCAATTACAGGGAAAAAAACGTAAAAAACACAAACACATGCAGGCTAAACAATACGTTACTAAATAACCAAGAGATCACTGAAGAAATCAAAGAAGAAACCAAAAAATACGTAGAGATAAATGACAACGAAAACTCGATGATCCATAACCTATGGGATGCAGCAAAAGCAGATCTAAGAGGGAAGTTTATAGCAATACAATCCTACCTCAAGAAACAAGAAAAATCTCAAATAAACAATCTAACCTTACACCTAAAGGAACTAGAGAAAGAAGAACAAACAAAACCCAAAGTTAGTAGAAGGAAAGAAATCATAAAGATCAGAGCAGAAATAAATGAAATAGAAACAAAGAAAACAATAGCAAAGATCAATAAAACTAAAAGCTGGTTCTTTGAGAAGATAAACAAAATTGATAAACCATTAGCCAGACTCATCAAGAAAAAGAGGGAGAGGACTCAAATCAACAAAATTAGAAATGAAAAAGGAGAAGTTACAACAGACAATGCAGAAATACAAAGCATCGTAGGAGACTACTACAAGCAACTCTATGCCAATAAAATGGACAACCTGGAAGAAATGGACAAATTCTTTCAAAGGTATAAACTTCTAAGGCTGAACCAGGAAGAAACAGAAAATATGAACAGACCAATCACAAGTAATGAAATTGAAACTGTGATTAAAAATCTTCCAACAAACAAAAGTCCAGGACCAGATGGCTTCACAGGTGAATTCTATCAAACATTTAGAGAAGAGCTAACACCCATCCTTCTCAAGCTCTTCCAAAAAATTGCAGAGGAAGGAACACTCCCAAACTCATTCTATGAGGCCACCATCACCCTGATACCAAAACCAGACAAAGATACTACAAAAAAAGAAAATTACAGACCAATATCACTGATGAATATAGATGCAAAAAACCTCAACAAAATACTAGCAAACAGAATCCAACAACACATTAAAAGGATCATACACCATGATCAAGTGGGATTTATCCCAGGGATGCAAGGATTCTTCAATATATGCAAATCAATCAATGTAATACACCATGTTAACAACTGAAGGATAAAAACCATATGATCATCTCAATAGATGCAGAAAAAGCTTTTGACAAAATTTAACACCCATTTATGATAAAAACTATCCAGAAAGTGGATATAGAGGGAACCTACCTCAACATAATAAAGGCCATATATGACAAACCCACAGCAAACATCATTCTCAATGGTGAAAAACGGAAAGCATTTCCTCTAAGATCTGGAAGAAGACAATTATGTCCACTCTCGCCACTCTTATTCAACATAGTTTTGGAAGACCTAGCCACAGCAATCAGAGAAGAAATACAAATAAAAGGAATACAAATTGGAAAGGAAGAAGTAAAACTGTCACTGCCGATGACATGATATTATACATAGAGAATCCTAAAGATGCCACTAGAAAACTACTAGAGCTAATCAATGAATCTGGTAATGTTGCAGGATACAAAATTAATGCACAGAAATCTCTTGCATTCCTATACACTAACAACAAAAGATCAGAAAGAGAAATTAAGGAAACAATCCCATTCACCATTGCAACAAAAAGAATAAAATACCTAGGAATAAACCTACCTAAGTAGGTAAAAGACCTGTACTCAGAAAACTATAAGACACTGGTGAAAGAAATCAAAGATGACACAAACAGACAGAGAGATATACCATGTTCTTGGATTGGAAGAATCAATACTGTGAAAATGACTATACTATCCAAAGCAATTTACAGATTCAGTGCAATCCCTATCAAATTACCAATGGCATTTTTTACAGAACTAGAACAAAAAAAATCTTAAAATTTGTATGGAGACACAAAAGACCCCGAATAGCCAAAGCAGTCTTGAGGGAAAAAAATGGAGCTGGAGGAATCACACTCCCTGACTTCAGACTATACTACAAAGCTACAGTAATCAAGACAATATGGTACTGGCACAAAAACAGAAATATAAATCAATGGAACAGGACAGAAAGCCCAGAGATAAACCCATGCACCTATGGTCAACTATTCTATGACAAAGGAGGCAAGGATATACAATGGAGAAAAGACGGTCTCTTCAATAAGTGGTGCTCGGAAAACTGGACAGCTACATGTAAAAGAATGAAATTAGAACACTCCCTAACACCATACACAAAAATAAACTCAAAATGGATTAAAGACTTAAATGTAAGACTGGACACTATAAAACTCTTAGAGGAAAACATAGGAAGAACACTCTTTGACATAAATCACAGCCAGATCTTTTTTGATCCACCTCCTAGAGTAATGGAAATAAAAACAAAAATAAACAAAAATGGGAGCTAATGAAACTTAAAAGCTTTTGCACAGCAAACTATAAACAAGATGAAAAAACAACTCTCAGAATGGGAGAAAATACATGCAAATGAATCAATGGACAAAGGATTAATCTCCAAAATGTATAAACAGCTCATGCAGCTCAATATTAAAAAAACAAACAACCCAACCAAAAAATGGGCAGAAGACCTAAATAGACATTTCTCCAAAGAAGACATACAGATGGCCAAGACATACATGAAAAGCTGCTCAACATCACGAATTATTAGAGAAATGCAAATCAAAACTACAATGAGGTATCACCTCACACCAGTTAGAATGGGCATCATCAGAAAATTTACAAACAACAAATGCTGGAGAGGGTGTGGAGAAAAGGGAACCCTCTTGCACTGTTGATGGGAATGTAAATTGATACAGCCACTGTGGAGAACAGTATGGAGGTTCCTTAAAAAACTAAAAATAGAATTACCATATGACCCAGCAATCCCACTACTGGGCATATACCCTGAGAAAACCATAATTCAAAAAGACACATGCACCCCAATGTTCATTGCAGCAGTATTTCCAATAGCCAGGTCATGGAAACAACCTAAATACCCATCGACAGATGAATGGATAAAGAAGATGTGGTACGTATATACAATGGAGTATTACTCAGCCATAAAAAGGAACGAAATTGGGTCATTTGTAGAGACGTGGATGGATCTAGAGACTGTCCTACAGAGTGAAGTAAGTCAGAGAGAGAAAAACAAATATCGTATATTAATGCATAGATGTGGAATCTAGAAAAATGGTACAGATGAACCGGTTTGCAAGGCAGAAATAGAGACACAGATGTAGAGAAGAAACGTATGGACACCAAGGGGGGAAAGTGACGGGGTGGTGGTGGTGGTGGGATGAATTGGGAGATTGGGATTGACATATATACACTAATATGTATAAAACAGATAACTAATAAGAACCTGCTGTATAAAAAATAAAATAAAATTCAAAAAAATAAAAATAAAAATTAGCAGTACCTTTTAAAAAAACCTAGTCACATGTAGATGTTTTATTATCACTATAAAAAACCTGAAAAGTTTATTTCAAAAGACATATGCAAAATATGTACCCAATAATCTAAAACCTAGACACTAGAGCATCAGTATAGCTTTGATCCTCCCAATTACCAAGCATAAAATAGCAGTCTCCTTGGTGAAGGGGTATCGCCAAACCAGGTGTCTCTATGTCCCATGAGATCTTAAAACCAACGTGCCAAATATCAGGATCTCTGCCTTCGAGTTGAGGGTCATCCTCACTTTCCTCGTCAGGGCCTGTCAAAAGAGAAGAGGGTTGTCAGAAAGGAAATGTTTCATCTAAAGTTCTGGGTTTCATAACAGTTACCTTAGGAATAACTGAGGCTTTAATAAAATATGGATAAGTGAACTATATACTCTTTTTACGTCATATTTTTTTAAAAAACACATTCTCTAGAACATTTTTAACATGTCATTTATTTTTTAATCAAAAAAATCTGAAAATGGTGAGGAAATAACCACAGATACCAAAGAAAATGAAAGAAGATTATTTTGTTCAATTCCATGTAACTAAATTAGAAAATCTGGATAGGTTTTTAGGAAAACATTAATGACCAAAATTGACCCCAGAAGAGGTAGAAAAGCTAAAAAAAGCCAAAGAAGGTATAGGGGTAGTTGTCAAAGAACATAGGAGTAGAGAGCTGCAAAGGAGAATTCTATCAAAAAATTAAGAAGTGGGTAATTTCAATCCACTGTAAATTGTTCAAGAGCACAGAAAAGGAAGAGTGTCCAAATTCTTTTCATAAAGACAAAATACGTATCAAAATCCAAAGCAAGCCCACGCACGCACGTGCGCGCACACACACACACACACACCAGTCTCACATCTGAAAATCAATGCATAATTCTGAAATACAGTACAGATGGTCCCCAACTTAACGATTTTTCAACTTTACAATGGTGTGAAATCAACATGCATTCAGTCAAAACCATACTTCAAATTTTGAATTTCATCCTATCCCAGGCTAGCGACATGCAGAACAATACTCTCTTGTGATGTTGGGCAGAGGCAGCTCCAAGTCAGCCACGTGATCAGAAGGGTGGAGAACTAATACATTTACAACCATTCTGTACCCATACAACCATTCTCATTTTCACTTTCAGTACAATATTCAATAAGTTACATGAGATATTCAACACTCTATTACAATATACTTTGTGTTTGATGATTTTGCTCAGCTAATCAGGCTAATGTAAGTGTTCTGAGCAGGTTTAAGGCAGGCTAGGCTAAGCTATGATGTTCGGTAGGTTAGGTGTATTAAATGCAGCTGTGACTTATGATATTTTCAACTTACAATGGGCTTATTGGGAGATAACCCCATTGTAAGTCATGGAAGATCTATATAAGAAAACAGAATCCAAATCCAGCAGCATATTAAAAGGATAACTTTCCATGACCAAGTAGAACTTATTCCATGAGTACAAGGATAGCTCAATATGCAAAAGTCTATACTTAAAATTCATCATATTCATAGATGAAAACAAACAAACAACAGATACATGAGTCACCAGAATTACACAAAAGTATGTGACAAAATATATCCTTTCGTGGTAAAAACCTCAGTAAGATAGCAATGGGTGGCTAGTTCCTTAACATGATACAGTACAGATCTATCTCAATCCCAAAGCCAGCATATTTTAATAGGGAAACATTAGAAACAGTCCCAAAGTTAAGACAATGCCCTTTATCACAACAATGACTCACTTAAACAAATGTAAAGACACATTATGTTCTTGGGAAATAAGTCGAAACATCATAGAAATGCCGGTTCTCCCTAAATCATCTATAAATTTGACACAGACACAACAAAAATACCAACAGGATTGATTTTTTAGGTGAGTGGGGCAGGTCACTAGACAAGCTGATTCTATAATTCACATAGAAATATAAACAAGCAAGCACAGACATGGAATTTTTTTTTTAACTATACAAAGAACTCCTACACATCAATAAGATAAAGATCAATTATCACATAGAAAAATGGGCAAAAGTTATAAAGACAGAACACATAAAATGAAATGAGTTTGTAAACATATAAAAAGATGTTCAAACTTATTTATGTAAGAGAAATATAAAGCCATAATAGCTATTTTTCACCTATCAGATCACAAAAAAAATCAAGCACCTTGATAAAATATGGTGTTAGTAAGAGTGCAGCAAAATGGCACATTCATATTCTCTGTAGAAGACTATTTGGCAATTCCTATCAAAATTACAAATACATAAACCCTTTGAACTTATAAGAATTCCACAATTCCACTTTTAGGAATGTATACTAAAATTCCTACTTGCAGAGGTCGCAAATTGAGCGAGGATATTTACTGTAATACTATTTATAAGAGCAAAAGATCAGAATAACCTACATATCCATCAATAAGTTTCTGGTTTAACAAATTATGAAATGTCCAAGTAATAAATACTATATAGCCACTAAAAGTAATATGAGTATGCATTGATAGAGAACTATCGGATATATTTTTAAGGGAAAGAAAGGAATAGGCTATAATTTGTGTAAAAAATACAAACACGCATGTAAGTATACGTACACATAATGTTTCTGGAAGGAAAGTCAAGACTGACTTTTCTGGGCAGAGAACTACATGGCTGGGATGAGGAGTGGGAGAGACGTAAAGGAAGTGGAAGGCACACACTATGGTTCACCTACACTAATAGTCCTGCACTTACATAAAAACTTGTAAAAGTTCACCTAAGAAATATTTACTGAGCAGTTACTGTATACAAGGCACTGACCTGGGCACTTGGGGTATATCAGTAAATGAAACAAAGACCTAGGCCCAGGGGAGCTTTCCTTCCAGGGGAGTTGTAAATGTTCATCACTGATTACTAAAAAAGGGAACATTTTAAATTCCATTAGACTTTAATCCACTAGACTCTGGTCTTCAAGGGCAGGGTCCATTTTTCTGTTTCATCCACATTTAGAGCCCCAGTGACTGGCATGTAAAAAGCATCCAATGAACATCTGTACTAAATTGCCTGCTTAAAAACAAAATGTTCTTTCAGTTCACACCATTCACGGTCCTTACTATGCTAGATGGCAGGAAAAGAAAATGTTAATTATGGGGGGGGGGAAACAAATGCAAATTAAATCAAATAATGTAATAAAGCGTGGCACTGCTAAATTAGGACAGTTCTCAATATTAAAGAAATCTAGAGAAGAGACAGGTTCAATGAGGATTAGAATGGGTAGAGCAGAATTCTTGGAGAAGATCAAACTTGAAAGACAAGTATGGTTTAGACTCACAGAGGGCAGAGTACAAAAGATGTAAAGTTTTATGCCATCAAAATGGACAATAAAGCATGTTTTACTTAGGCTGCATCATGTGCATGCCACATACACAATCCAAAAGCATGTGCTCCCAGATGGCACATATTCACATACAGAGTCCCTAAATTCTGAACATCTTACTCTCCAGTAAATGTGCACCAGGGTCAGAGGCAGTAAGAGAAAGGAAAAAGAAACTCCCCTTTATAACTATTTGTTCCCATTACTTTGCACAGGTATGGTGAAAAAAAATCAGACCAGAAATCCAAGTTCATGGCCTCTTCAAAGAAGGAATGCTACCAGAACCTTTACGGACACATGCAACTGTGGAGATCTTCAATTCTCTAAGTTTGAATCTAAAATCTGGGACTTCCCTGGTGGCACAGTAGTTAAGAATCTGCCTGCCAATGCAGGGGACACGGATTCAAGCTCTGGTCTGGGAAGATCCCACATGCCGTGGAGCAACTAAACCTGTGCCCCACAACTACTGAGCCTGCACTCTAGAGCCTGTGCTCCACAACAAGAGAAGCCACCACAATGAGAAGCCTGCGTACCACAATGAAGACCCAATGCAGCCAAAAATAAATAAATAAATTTATTCAATAAAATAAAATAAAATCTGATACTGCCGTAGGAACAGAATCTTACCTTTTGTCATATGCGTTATTTCTGATACATATTTTCTCAAATACTCTTTAGTTAAGAGCAATTTTTAGCTAGATTTCTTTAAAGTCACAGAATTAAAAAGTCCAAAGCCATTTTCTAGGTTAATTCCAAAAACATTTTAAAGAGAGTCCTCTGGAACAGGAGTGACAAATACCTTATATATCAGAGGACACAACGAATTCACTGGTTGTGGCTTTTCTGAGGACTGGTGTAGAATCACTCTGAAATTTTCTCTAGGCTCAGCAGGAAAGAGTGGTATGATTGATTACTGATGTCTGTCACAGGCACTTGAAGGGAGCTAGCAGCATCAGAACTAGATATTTGCTGTCCATGTCTGATGACATTTTCCAGGAAGTTCCTGTACATAATATATAGTTATACATAATACACAGTTACACCTGAAAATACCAGAATTTGCAAAACTAGATCCTATGGACCAGAAAAGAGCTCACGAAGATATATAGCTTGACCTTCACTATATTTTCTGAACAAATCTAAAGTTAGTTGCCCACTGATACAAGTGCTTTGTGTAAAAATACCAGTTTCCAGCTACTCTTGAATTATAAGCTCAAATATCACTGGGGCAGTCACAGGTGGCTGTAGGTAAGAAGTAGCTGCCCGTTTTAGACAAGGCACTAGTGGCAGTCCCCAGTCAGCCACTTGACTCCTTTGCAGTACCTGCCTAGCCCCTACAGGCATTCAAGTCCATGAACCTCGCTCTAGCCTACAGGCAAATCAGGCCTATCCCCTGCTTTTATGAAGTTTAACAGGAACAGAGTCAGGACCATTCATTTGCATACTGTCCACAGCTGCTTTCACACATAACAACAAGGGTGAGCTGCTAAGACACAGACCATAAGGCCCATAAAGCTGAAAATCTTTACTATCTGGTCCTTTACACAGAAAACATTTGCCAACTGCTGCTCTAGAGTCTTGATATCTGTGATTTGATAGAGATGCCTACAGCACATATTAGTGAAGAAGCCGAGGCTGAATAAAGTAATAATGATGCAATGTGACTAACACGTACTAATGTTGAAACCGAGCGGGGCCCTATGGGGCTCCCAGGCATGGAGGCCTTTTTGTCCCCCATTTCTTATAGGCAAGACTCCAGCCTCCATGACCTACCTTCCCTGAGTTCCAAAGGGCAGATGCAAACAGTTGCAAATCAAGGGAGGAGTAGCCAGGAAACCACCTGAGGCAAGACTAAAGGGACCAGAGAAGCTCATCAAGATTAGGAGACCACTGGAGACCCTGCACACACCCTAATCTCGTCAGCAACCCCACCCTTTTGAAACTCTGCAGAAGAAAGAAGAATGCAAGACTGTTACTGCCTTGATCCTTATTGCATACCCCTGACCACGAGCCCCGACTATAAGACCTCTCCCTATTCCCCAAGGAGGGAGCACACTTCTTGAGGAGCTAGACTGCTGTGTTCCCCCCTTTGCCTGGCAAAGAATAAGCCACCCTTTCTTTCCCCTCCAAAACTGTCTCCGTATCTCATTTCGGCACTGGTGTACAGGGAGCCAAGATTTTGGCAGCAATGTCATGTGACTAATACCAGCATACAACATAATAAAGCAGTTTAATGCTAAATTATTTGATAAGATCAATTTAGCCAAAGAATATTGATATAAGAACTCAATATTTATATGTGTGATACCCCAAGGCTTGCAGGCCGCTTCATTCTAGAGGGTCCTAATGATAACAGATGTAGCAAGTAGCCCAAGAAAAAAGAATAGAGACATTTTAAGAAGACTTTTCATATGTCCCTCTCTGGTCAAATCAACGACAACTTAACTTTAAAAACAAATGATTTTTAAACTACAAAGACAATGATTTTCAGGTAGTTTTAAGGCCACCAAGTGTGGACGTTCTAAAAAGGGATCATCTTTATAGGCTAACAGACTGGTTGACTACTTTCCCCTCTAAATCTCATCCTCACACTCTTCTCAATATGGCACCAATAAAGTCTTGAACAACAAACAGAGACAGTAATTGCAATCAGTGTTGCCTGATGTCTCCCATAAATCCAGCACCTTTGCAATGTGCTCATTAAAATAATGTTTTGTTGAAAGTTTGTTTCCTCCGTCAGCTGGGTAGGGAGGAGGGAAGCTGTACGTCTGATAAATTTTTTCTTGCATAAATACAGTGCTGCTCACTTTCTCAATAAAATCAACTTGTAATTACCTATAGCAACTGCAACTGATTACTGTTCCCCTATGTTATTTTGGAAACAAGCAGAGGCAATTGGCTCCTACTTGCCTTTGAACTTCAGTAACGTTGAAACGATTTTAAATATCTCAATGTGTTTGGTGCATTCCCAGCTCCCACTAACCAAACTACTAAAGAAGTGAAAGATGTGACAAAATACAAAAGAAGACTAAGTTTAAACGTCGAGTTTAAAATGTCCAAAACTGCCCCCGCCAAGTTAACCAGTTTGATTTATTTATACTAACTAGTTTTTGAGAAAAAATTAATTCCATTTAATAAAAGATAAATGCCATCAAATATTTTGTTTTCCATTCACAAAGCTGTATGCAAACAGTGTCGCATAGAAAACAAAGATAGAAGCCTGGGCACGAAAGAAGAGATGACAGTTCTAATCAAGTAAAACATATCACTTGAAATTTTCTACCACATTTAACAGCATATACCATTAATAATGTATGCCAATAATTTCCCTGCTATGTAAATATATATTCATCATCACCACACATTAAAAAATAGCCCTATTTCCTATTCCCTATTCCCTTAGCCAAGTGCTAAAATTCCAAGACTCTGGACCTGGCAACTATTTTCTGTTTCCTTAACCCTATACCTAGAGGGGCTTAAATAGCAGGTCCCTTCCTATCCATGTCACAGATATTGAGGCAGGAGAAACCCAGAAGTTGCAGAGGGTCAGCTGGTGTACGGAGCCTAAGGATGCTTTCTCTGTCCAGCACTGATCCATGACATTCCAGCGCCTGGGACAAGAAATCATTTTTAAAAATGGAGACAGAGGGGCTTCCCTGGTGGCGCAGTGGTTGAGAGTCTGCCTGCCAATGCAGGGGACACGGGTTCGAGCCCTTGTCTGGGAGGATCCCACATGCCGCGGAGCAACTAGGCCCGTGAGCCACAATTGCTGAGCCTGCGCGTCTGGAGCCTGTGCTCCGCAACGAGAGAGGCCACGATAATGAGAGGCCCGCACACCGCGATGAAGAGTGGCCCCCACTTGCCGCAACTAGAGAAAGCCCTCACACAGAAACGAAGACCCTACACACCCATAAATAAATAAATAAATAAATAAAAATTAAAAAAAAAAAATGGAGACAGAAAGTGAATGGGGAAGGTATGAAGTTGGGAAGACACATTCTAGAAGGGAAATGGTATGGTGGGTGTTTAGGAACATAACTGATTCTGAGTTGTAACAGTATTACATGAAGGACATGGATTTGCAAGTGAAGAGGCTGGAGAGGTGGCGAGAGGCCAGGACATGGCGGGTTTTGTGAATCATGGTAAGCAAGCTAGACTTATACTGAGGGCAGTGGCAGACACTGATAATGACTTTTTCATAGGGTCAGATCTGTTTTTCAGAATGATCCCCCGGGAAGGTAGATGCTTCTGTGTGCAGACTTTGGATAACTGTCCTGGAGAGGTTTCCAAAGTCATGGCAAATGGCCTAAGCCAGAGAACATTTGGGAAACACTCCTGAAGGATTCTATCCCTTAGAAAGAAGGGTGGGTCAGGAAGAAGCCTTCCTGAAAGAGCTCTACCATTTAAAAACGCTTTCCTTGATTGGCTGTGAGGAACAAGCAGTCAAGCTGGCTGCTAACACAGAGCATATTACTCAGCCACGGAGGAATGAACGGTCTGAAGAAATGGAGAATTCAGAAGTTGGAAGAAAAAAAAAAAAAAAAACAAAAACCCCCTAATCAGTCTCAGCTCAGAATCTATAACAAGAAGCTGCTCTAACATGTCTCGAAACAAGCAATCAGGACAAACATAGTCCCCTGACACAGATAAATCATAAAATTAATTATAAGTTTTCTAGGATTTCAGGAGAAATATTGAAAACTCTTTACTGAAAAATCTGAAGCCTTTCAACATGATGTCTGTCTCTGTCAGTTTTCAGATAAAGCATTTGAAAAAAAAAGTTTTTTTAAGATATAAATATTCACATACATAGGAGAACCTCATTATATCATGTTTCATGGACTTGGGGGAATAAAGGGAAAGTGAGAAAAGGAGAGAAAAACTGCTGTGGGGGCTCTTGGCTAAAGCTTTAAGACCACGACATTATTTGAAATAAAATATGAAATGAGGCGAGGAAGCAGAAAGACTTCTCAAATAATACATTCTCCGAACCAAAGCTTCGAACAATAGAGGTTGCAATTCTGTGGGCAACCTCAGGAAAGTACAGAGAGAGTCATGGAGTCTTAGAGGAAACCCTGATGTTGTAAACAGCATAGAAGACCAGAATCAAACTGGATTAATCAAAAAAGAATAATGGTTTGTTAACCCAGCTTCAGGCAAAGCTTTATCCAGGGTTCAAAATACATGTCCAAGACCCAGTTTCTCTCCTTCCCAAAGCTCCTGAAAAAGAGAGTGGCCACAAAAGCTGGAGGTGGTCATTTGGGGACCATGAGAAGTTTGTTTCCCTCAAGAAAAGAAAGCTACAGCTCAAAAAGAGCCAAAATATGAACAGGAAGAAGTCTGAAACTGACCACACATTACTGTCAAAATAAGGTCCACTTGAAGCCAGTGAGACTTAGTATTAAATAAAAGAATTCCTTATCTTTTTAAATTAAGCTTGTTTAGGTCAAGTATCTGCTATCTGCAATCAAAAGAATCCTAATACTAAACAGAGATCATAGTTGCAGAAATCAGAAGAGTTATTGGACAGTGGCCACAATGTAGTTGAACAGCACAAACTACTCAAGAACAAAAGATACCTACTGATTTTGGGCAAAAAAATACTTACTGATTTTGCATTATACGCACATACAAAGAAGGATCAAGACACAAACCATGCCTTCAAAGAGCTTACAATTCTAATTCAAATATGTGTAAAACTAATGCATGGCTTTAGAAGTCAAGACAATGGTTACTGTTGGGGAAAAGAATATGCTGGAAGGGAGCATTTCTGGGGTACTAATGTTTTCTTTATTGATCTGGGAGCTAGTGACACAGATATGTTCGGTCTGTGACAATTCACCGAGCTACATGTTTATGATGTTTGTAATATTTCAATAATTTAAAAAAGAAAAACCTCAATAGACCAGTTGGAAGATAAAGTTAAGAAAACCTCTGAGAGTATATTAGAAAAATACAAAAAGATTAAAAATAAGAGAATAAGTAAGAAAATTAGAGGAAACAGTCCAGAAGGTTCGAGAACCAAACCATATGGATTCTAGAGAGAAGAGAAAACTGGAGAGAAAGAAACCATTAACACAGTGATTCAAGAAAATATCCCACATTGAAGGACATGAGTTTCCAGATGGAAAGGACCTACCAAATGCCAGTATAATGGATGAAAAAAATATCACTGCAAACTTATAAAACATTAGGAAAAAAATCCAACAAAAAAGTCACATAAAGGATAAACAAAAAAATCAGAGCTCTCAACATGAACACTGGAAGATAAAAGACACTGGTACAATGCCCTCAAAATTCTGAAGGAAAATTATTTCCTGTCAAGATTTCCATACCTAAAGTATCTACACATGTTAATGTAGAATAAAGATAATTTAAGACATTCAAGGTCTCAAAAATTTACCTTCTAAGCACCCTTTCTCAAGAAACCATTAGAGGATATGCTCCACCAAAATAAAGAAACAAATCAGGAAAGAGACGGACATGGGATACAGGAATCTGAAAACTCCAACAGAGGAGACTGGATTATGATGAAGGGATAACGCCAGAGGGAACACCTGGGCTGGTCTTTTCTGATGAGCCACCTCAAACTTCACCTCCCACTTCTAAAATTGTAGACTTTAGGGCTTCCCTGGTGGCGCAGTGGTTGAGAATCTGCCTGCCAATGCAGGGGATGCGGGTTCAAGCCCTGGTCTGGGAAGATCCCACATGCCGCGGAGCAACTGGGCCCGTGAGCCACAACTACTGAGCCTGCGCGTCTGGAGCCTGTGCTCTGCAACAAGAGAGGCCGCGACGGTGAGAGGCCTGCGCACCGCGATGAAGAGTGGCCCCCGCTCGCCGCAACTAGAGAAAGCCCTCGCACAGAAACGAAGACTCAACACAGCCAAAAATAATAAATAAATTAATTAATTAATTAATTAAAAAATGCAACTGCGGGGAAAAAAAAAGTTTTAAAATTGTAGACTTTAAACATGTGCAGTTTATCGTATGTAAATTATACCCCAATAAAGTTATGGAGAGAGGGGAAAAAAGTTCAGCCATTCTTATTGGCCTAGCCTTCTCTTGACAATTAGGAGATGTCACTGCTAGGCTTCTTTTCTCACGGGCACTGGACACTGCCACTCTTTTCTGGTGAAAAGATATGGGACTCGATATAACCATCTCTCATCACCTCTGCCTCTTCTAACCTGGTCCACCATCTCTAGTCTGGATTACCCAATGGCCTCTTGCAGCTCCCCTGTTTCTACTGCTGCCTCCCTTCTGCTCCAAACTGCAACGGTTCTCCATCTCACTCCAAGTATAAGCCCAGTATTTGTATTACAGTAGCCTCTCTTTATCTGCGGTTTCACTTTCTGTGGTTTCAGTTACCCGCAGTCAACTGCAGTCTGAAAATATTAAATGGAAAGTTACAGAAATAAACAATTCATAAGTTTTTTAAGTTGCGCGCCGTTCTGAGCGGCATGATGAAATCGTGCACCATCTGGCTCTGTCCTGCCTGGAAAGTAACTCACCCCTTTGTCCAGTGTAGCCTGCTTAGCAGCCCTCTAGTTATCAGATCAACTGTCACAGTATCAAAGTGCTTGCATTCCAGTAACCCTTATTTTACTTAGCAATGGCCCCGAAGCATAAGAGTAGCGATGCTGGCGATTCCAACATGCCAAAGAGAAGCTGTAAAGTTCTTCCTTTACGTGAAAAGGTGAAAGTTCTCGACTTAGTATGGAAAGAAAAAGAACTGTACGCTGAGGTTGCTAACATCTATGGTAAGAACAAATTTTCTATCTGTGAAAGTGTGAAGAAGGAAAAAGAAATTCGCACTAGTTTTGCTGTTGCACCGCAAACTGCAAAAGTTACGGCGACAGTGCGTAATAAATGTTTAATTAAGACAGGCAAGGTATTAAATCTGTACAATACGAAATTTTGAGACAGAGACCACAGTCACAGAATTTTTATTCCAGTATATTGTTATAACTGTTCTATTTTATTATTAGTTACTGTTGTTAATCCCTTACTGTGCCTAATTTATAAATTCAACTTCATCATGGGTAGGTATGCATAGGAGAAAACATAGTCTACATAGGGTTCAGTACTATCCGCGGTTTCAGGCATCCACTGGGGGTCTTGGAACGCATCCCCCGTGGATAAGGGGGGGACTACTGTACAATATTAGAAGGCCCTATCTTTCGCCACGCCCCGCCCCTAGTCTTGCCTATCTGTCTTCACTTCCGTTACTTTTCTTTTTCTCTGCCTCTATTCTATTCACACTTGTTGCTTCTGAAACATCCCAAAGTCATGTTCCATCTCTGAGCCTTCAATATTCACTCACTCACTCCTTCCAGTCTTTGCTCCAATGTTACCCAACTAAATGAAGCTTGACTTTCCTATTTAAAACTGTAAGCCTGCGCCTCACCCTTGTTATACAGGCTTACTTGCTTCTTTCCTGTCTCGCTTTGCTAAAACATAAGCTCCATGAGGGCTGGGATTTTTGTTCATTGCTGCATGCTCAGCATCTAGAAGAGTGCTTGGCAAACAGTAGATGCTTACTGTTAATTGAATAAATATCAATAATTGCACGGGGGTTAAAAAAATGCGACTTATCAAACAAGTTTTACTGAGCAGTGTAAGTGACTTCAAAAATAACAAAGATAAGGCATGACACACTGAAACAAACAAGATCAAATGAGCTTTGGGACCACAGACAGGGCTGCTGGGAAACTAATAAAAACATTAAAAAGCATTTTTTTTACTTATGAGTGCTCTAAAACTTCTAGTTGCAATTACACTCTAGCTTTTCATGGTCTCAAAGGCTGCTAAGAAATATAAAGCTACTCATTTCGAAATAGAGTTAAGAATTATGGAAACAAATTTCCATCCTTCAGTGGATTCAACTTTTCCGGAGTCAGAGACATAAATGGGAATCCTAGAGTTTCAAGAAAATTATTGCCAAGTCCCTGCTTTCTAGCCTATTACATACTCAACAGGAGTCATGGGCCTCTTCTTCCTTTTCCTCCTTTGTCCTTCATGGGAAACCTGGGAAATTATACCAAGAATCTGCAATAGTTGGCACTAGTTAAAATTCTTAAGAATTGTGCTTTTCTTCTATGAAGACCGTATCACAGAAAATATTTCCTTCCAAACAAACAAAAATAGTAACCAATAGTAACTGTTTCGGTGATCCTTTTGAAGGGGTTCAAATCAAAGAACAAGGTGTAGGACTATATTAAACCATGGGTTGTTAATATCTTCCCTGCAAGATTTGTTTTTTTATATCTCGGAGGAACAAGCAATTGCCAGCAAAGCTAGAATAGGAAAATCAAATACTCTGCCTATTTACACATGGTTCCCTAAAGCCATTCCTGATTAAAAACGGTACTATTTCAATCCTCCTACTGGAGGTAGCCATTAACTAGCACTGCTTGGGAAGTCAATGAATTTAGTATATAATTAATGATACATGTATCCTATACCAATTACTTCTCAATGACCTCTACTGGCAGAAATAAACCAAGGAGGGATGATTGGCTCATTATAAATCTACATGAAGACTTCACTGGGAAAAGGTATTGAGAGCAAAGTCCTGAAAGATCTTAAGCTTCAACTGAATTTAACTTCAGCAGGAAGTAATCACTTCTGTTTCTGGATACCCAGTGTATTTTACATGAACCTCTCCTGTGGCTGTAACACTCCCTTTTCACTAAGTAACCATGTGACATTGGACAAATCACTCCCATTCTCCCCGCCTCAGTGTTTTCATCTGCAAAATGAGAGGCTGAACTAGTTGAGTTCAGAAGTCCCTTCCGGATCTGACACTTCATCATTTCATAATTATAACCACCAGAGCACACCTTACTTCACCTATCCTCTCAAGGCAAGAAGGGCACTTGATTCACCTTTGGGGTTTCCATACTGTCTAGAACAGCTACCTGAACCTCCCTTAGCAACTGTTCAACCAACATGTTCAAGGATGCAGAAGACAGTACAGTTGTCTGAAATTTCCATTCTCTTTGCCCCCTTTAGGCCCTTCCCAACCCCAATCATGATTTTAACTGAAATGGTTCCCTTCGAGCTCACCCTTACCATACCTCTGGCAGGATTCTAAAGAGGCCAGAGAATTAAACATAGCACTTGTCACCTGGAAGAAATGCACCCAGCAAAACGTTTCAAGGCACATGCTTTTTAAACCATCTGACCCAACATGACATACACAGCCAGAGACCTAGAGAGGTTCCCTTTCGTAGTCTAATGCATCCCAGTCATCTGAGAGGAGGAACAGAAAGCTACAGCAGATGTTGTGGGGAGAGGGC
Organism: Eubalaena glacialis; assembly: GCF_028564815.1. Taxonomy (NCBI): domain Eukaryota; kingdom Metazoa; phylum Chordata; class Mammalia; order Artiodactyla; family Balaenidae; genus Eubalaena; species Eubalaena glacialis. Next base: position 31,134,857 of record NC_083733.1, read on the forward strand.
AGTGAGGTGGCGGGGAGAAGGGAGGGCATCAGAACCTGCAAACAAGAGCAAGTAGAACATTCCCGTAACCTTTCCAGAGGTAGACATTTTAAAAACCAAACTCCCACAGGTAACTACACTGAAGGGGTAGGAAATACCTGCTCATAAGGCATTTAGCCTTAGCTGTTAGGACTCTGAAACCAGAATGTCTGCATTCAAATCCTAGTTATGCTAATTCATAGCTGTATAACCGTGGAAAAGTTCATCATCCTTCTGTGTCTCAGTTTCCTCATCTGTAAAATGAGGATAACAGTAGTACTTTGTTCATAGGGTTGTTGTAAAAATAAAATGGGTTAATACATGTAAAATGCTTCTACCAGTGCCTGGCACATAGTAGATGCTCAATAAATGAGAGCTCCCAGTATTGCTATTATTATGGGATAGAGTTCTGGGACCCTCGGGGGTTAAGAGAACGAAGGAATTACCCTGCTCCTACAGATTCAAATTCTGCAGTTCCCTCATCTAGGTGATAACCGCAAGGATAAAGCTTTATGTATTTATGTATATTTGTATACTTTATCAATCTTAACTACTCCCGATCACAGAAACTATTCATTAAAATTTTTCATTCCTTTCTGCAAGATATTCCAGGTTTCAAAAACTATTTGATCACCCACACTCTGGAAGTACAATAGGACTATTAAACAGAAGGGCTGAAAGTCTGTGGGAGCACAAAGACATCTTTGTAGCTGTTTGGGCTATCACATACCACCACCTCGGTTTCAGAGAGTTGCCTCCTTAAGAAAGAAACTAACAAACTCCATTGTTCGTTCACATCAGAGTTCTTGGATGTGATAGTTCTTAAATCCCTGGCAAGGCCTTATTAAAGATCAGAGGATCACGGTTCTTTCCATTAGGACAGTATCAAATCCCCTTCAAGCAATTTTCTTGGGTCAGCATCATTATTTGAGATGCTGGGGAAACTGGTGAAATTTCTAACCGCTAAACTAGTTCCTTGTTTCCGGCCGAAGACATAGGTAAAGTTAGAAAACATTTTTGAGACTGGGAAATGGTAAGATATTTAGAGAGAGCCAGGAGAGTTTTTGAGACTGGGAAATGGTAAGATATTTAGAGAGAGCCAGGAGAGTTTCTTATTTAAAATCCCTTTTCCAAAATAGTCGTTTTAGTAAATAAGAGTCAAATAACAACAAAATCCAATTAAAAACTAGCTTTCAGAAAACAATGACCCTTAAAAGTTCCAGTTGATTCCCTGATGGGATAGCTATTGGGTTGGCCAAAAAGTTCGTTCGGGCCTTTCCACAAGATGTTACGGAAAAACCCAAACGAACTTTTTGGCCAACCCAACAGAACTCTGCTTTTCCAAGCACCTTTTAATAAACAGGAAGAGATTAAACAGGCAGAAGAGCCAATATTACCTCTTGTACTCCTTTGCCAAATGATCAGGCAGAGAAAGTCAGCAATGGTCACTCTGTCTTTGATATGTTCACCTACCTTTTTTATAACCCTATTCTGAAAAGCAATGGGGACACACAACCTGAGCAAGCAAAGAAGGAAAATTTGGGCAGACCATAAAAAAGGTAGCCTGTGATCTCTGTTCCAAGGGCACCAGATTTCAGAAACTGCAAGAACGAGTTGGCCACAGCAACCCTCTCAGGTCTAAAACTGCAGAACTGAGGTGGGGCTGGAGAGTTTCCTGAAAATAGAGGCCTGTCGGCTTATAAAACCCACGTCAGCTGCTTCTGGAGAGTAAGGACAGTAGTGAAAACTGTAGGAAGCCAAGAACAAGTCTACATTTGACAAATCACTCCCTTCAAGACAGTGATGTCGACCGTAATAAAATATTTTGGCAAGGCTGGAAATGTACACCTGTGGGAATCTGGAAGGATTTGACAGATTTTTGTTTTCCCGGCCCTTTATCAGCAAGTTAATTATAGCAACTGTACGATCCATTCTGAGCTTTAGAGAAAGGCAGTTGGCTGTGTGAAACCAAGATGCTGCTCTCCTGGGCTTGGGAAAGACAATGACAGTAGTGCTTACGCATGAAAATATGCTATCTGAGCACAGTATAACGATGAGCCAGACAGCACAGCTGGATGAGGAAGAGGCATATTCTGTAGATATATGGGCGTGGCAAACCTTAGAAGGACACTCAACACCTATGTACACAAACACACACACACACGACCACATGTATCTCCAGAGCCTGCGCAACTCTGGTCATGTTACGTTCGGGGCTGCTTCTTCACAGAGCAGACTGTACCTTCACAGCTATAACTGTACACTGCCACCGCTGACCTGTCCACCAGATTTTCATCGTGATGCCAGCTCACGGCCATTTTCCCCATGCCAAAATACGGTTCCTCTTTCAGGTATGGCATTTTCCGGGGATCCATGAAATTCAACAAAGTTACGTTGTAGGCTGCTCGGTTCTTCATGTCTATCTCATCTTGTCCGTCAAAGGATGACCCCATGCCAACCCTGGGGAAATCCGGACCTATACACACTGGCACGGCATCGATATTGGCTCTCTCCTTAGCAGCAAGTTCTTCCAAAGCCTGGATGGTCTCTACCTGCAGGTAGTCGTTGAGCTTGAGGAAGGTTTGACAGGCGGCAGCTACTTCGGCCTCGTGGTACTTTGCATCAGAGCCTTTCACTGGCCAGGGCACCGTAAAGAGCCTGGTGTTCAGGTACTTGTAGGTGCAGCCGGGGTTACCAATGAGGATGCGAGAGACTGGAGTGAGCAAATCTTTGCCTTGGATCCTCACCAGGTCCCGAAATAAGCAGCCGTGCTTGTGCAGCGTGAGAAAGGCTTCTTGAACCTCTTTATGGAGCTCCTCGGGGACGCTGGCGGCTTCTCGGAGAATTAGTTTAGGATATTTCAGCTGCCACTAAAACAAAAGTGAAGCAAAATATGCATTTATGGATAGCTATAATTTTACTAATTCCAAAAGTATGTGTTTCTTTGTAAGCTTTAGGAGAAAAAAGGACTGTCGCGGGGTATTTCTAAACAGGATTCATACCTCTCTAGCCTAAAATAGAAAACTAAATAAAACAAATGTCATCAACTCTCCAGCCAGGAGTTTTCAGTCCAAGCTTGAACAATTGCAAACAATTATAAACAAAATGATAATAATTTGGTCTTTGGTCTCCCCAGCTCCCGCTATGACCACTTCTCCCCAACCTCAACCTGTCTTCCAGCCTTTGGTCCTCCAAAAAAACACAACATTATTCATTAACTGCTTGATACCTATTTTTTAAGTGCTTACTGAGTGCTGTGTACTCTTCTAAATGATTTATACACGCTAACTCATTTACTTCTTACAACTTTATGCGGCGGTACTATAATTATCTCTAGTTCATAGATGAGAATACTGAAGCAGAGAGACATTCTAAAAACTTGCCCAAAGTCACACATAGCTGAGAAATAGGAGAGCTGGAATTTGAAGCCCCGGGGCCCCAGAGTCGAGCTCCAGAGCGTGAGTTCTTAACTACAAGATTGCATGGCCTCTCAGTAAATGACGAACTGGTTTCTGCTTCAACGCTTCCACTGAAAGAGAAATCACTTCACTTTGTGAGTTAGACACTGAGTCCCATGAACACAACAGCCGTGATAATTTTGTTCCCAGCTATAATACTAGTGCCCAGAATGTACTTGGTAAATGCTGGATGGATGAATGAATGAATGAATGAGGTATCCCACTGCAATTTAGAAAGTTGTAATAATTCTACTGGTGTCACTGGAGGAGAGTACTATAAGATAATGCCCTCCTCTAATACAGAAACACAGGGATTTACTGATGCAGTTTAGGACTTCATTAACTTTTCAGCTACCATTTCTGGCTCTAACATGTGAATTGGCATCAAGCCAGAGTTCCCTGATTCTACACAGTGAAACTGAGTTTTTTTAAAACCAAAGCACAGGATTTCACATTTACCCCTATGAAGTGTAATCTGACTGGTACCTTTTTAGTATTGTGCTGCCTACCATTTTTGACACTTTTCTTCTATATCTTCATTCAGTAATCGTTCATATGATAAACAGGGCAAGACCATTATTCTTCCATACATTTTTTTTTCATTCAACTATGTCTATAGAGCACCTACCAAACACTAGACAGAGATAAGGTTCCTGTCCTCACAGAGCTTTCTACCAAATCAGGTAAATAAAGAAAAGCAATCCCAAGTTGTGTTAAGTACTGGGACAGAAACAAACCAGTGGGAAATCTGTCATTAGAGTAGGAAACTCTCACTTGGAGCTGGCGTTTAGGCTGAGCTCTTCAGGAAAAGAAGGCACCAGCCACATGATGAACTAGAGAAAGACCTTCCAATAAAAGGGACCAAAAAATACAAAGGCACTGAGGATGGAGACCAGCCTATTCCAGAGACAAAAAGAAGACCAGTTTTACCAGAGCAAAAGAGCCAAAGGCAGAGTGACATGCAATGAGGATGAAGAAGAAGGCAGAGCTGGATCACACAGAGCCTGGGAGGTCAAAGTAAGGAATCTGGATTTGACTCCAGATTCAGTGCAATGGAGGACTTCAAAGGGCAAAGAGCAATTTGATTTACATTTTATAAAAATCACTCAGTTAAAATATTGGGCATGGATTGGAAAGAGGCAAATGTCAAAGTGGAAAATTCTATCAGCTGCTATTACAACCATCCAGGAGAAAAGTGATGATGGTCTGAAATAGAAACAGAAATAAACAGACAGCTAAAATACATATTTTATAGGCAGAGCAAATAGACACATTATGAATTAGATGTGAGGGATGATGAAGGGAAAGAAATTACGGATGACTTCCAGATTTCTGGACTTAATAACTGAATAAACAATTTACTATTTTTTAAATTAATTTATTTTATTTACTATTTTTTATTTTTGGTTGCACTGGGTCTTCGTTGCTGTGCGCGGGCTTTCTCTAGTTGTGGCAAGCGGGGGCTACTCTTTGTTGCGGTGCGAGGGCATCTCATTGTGGTGGCTCCTCTTGTTGTGGAGCACGGGCTCTAGGAGCATGGGCTTCAGTAGTTGTGGCACTCGGGCTCAATAGTTGTGGCACACGGGCTTAGTTGGTCCACAGCATGTGGGATCTTCCCGGACCAGGGCTCGAACCCGTGTCCCCTGCATTGGCAGGTGGGTTCTTAACCACTGCGTCACCAGGGAAGCCCTACTATTTTTTAAAATAAGAAAGACTGGGGCAAAACAAAACAGGGAGAAGAACAGGAAGGAATGAGGAGCTCCATTTTGAAGCTGTAGCCATTAAGATGGCAATGAAATCTTCAGATGGAGATGAGGAAGCAAATGGATAGATACATCTGGAGCCCAGAGGAGACAGTGGGGCTAGGGAAATCAAGGTGGGAGCTGTCAGCACAGCACACAGTTGATATTTAAGACCTGGGAATGGCTGAGGTCTCCTAGGGGAACAGCACAAACACAGAAGCGAACCCAAAGCCATTTTCTGAGTCACGGAGGAAGGCTCAACAGAGGAAACCTTTGAGGTAGAAAACCAGGAGAGTGTATTATCGCAGAAGCCAATGGAGAGGAGCACCTCAAGAAAGATGGAGGAGTCAACTATGTCAGCTGCCCCTGAGAAGCCAAGTGAGATGGGGACAGAAATTATCCACTATTTTGGGCAGCACGGAAATCACTGATGACAATGACAAGGGCAACTTCAGCAGAGTGAGGGGGATGAGAGTCAGCTGATGATGGAACGAAAGAGGAGGCGGTGGAGGTGGCATTTATATGTCTGTTGGCATCATTCTGCTATGAAAGGGAAGAGAAAAATGGAGCTGTTGATGCAAGGGAACGCTAGACCAAGGGACGATCTTTAACAATGGAAGACGGAAGGGTACTCTAGGGTTTGCCAGCATACTCATGGGAATGACACCAGAAGAAGAGGTTGATGGTACAGAAGAGACGGTGATTAACTACAGGAGCAAAGTCCTTGAGTGTCTCGAGCAGGGGGATAACTATTTGAGGCTGGAAATTCAGGGAAGGTTTCTTTGGGAAAGCGACCAAGAGGATGTGAAGGACCTGCCAGGTATGGAGTTGGGGGGGAAAGCCTGCCTTGAAGATGAATTACTGAACTGCTGGGCCCTTGAGGCCGATAGGAAAAGAAGCAGATGTGGTCAGAGGTGAGAGGGACATGAGTTATCAGTGAAAAAAAAATTTTTTGAATACATTCCCATGTCATTATTATTGTTTTATTTTTAGAGTGTTGTTTTTGATGTTAAGGTATTTACATGTGATACTCATATGGTTACGTGACTTTCCCAGGTCCTTAGAGTTATAATTCCCCTGTATTAAATATATCTTCGCTAGTCTCCAGGCCCAGTCTGTACTGAACAATAGCAGCAAGAGTGTATGTATATGTGTCTGTATTATTTCCAGGCTTCTTCCTCTCTCAGTCCCAGAGGGAATGTGTTTCAAAACCAAGTTCTTGGGAATTATCTTACTTTTCTTTAATATTTCATACTAAGGACTATTTAAAGAACACTGGAATTGTTAAGAAAGTACGGAGAAATTTCCTTTTAATCACTGCTGCTAGTTAGATGTGCCTTCAAGTATACTGAGGCCTCAGGGACCTGCTCCGAGAATCACCAGTTTAGCGACAAAATTAGAGTTACTGCTCATGGCTCCAGAATGTTCTGTCTCTTGCTACTAGATTACGTTGCACTCTTCATGAATTGTGTAAACAGAAAGTATATTTCTGTCTCTGTTGTTCTACTGGGATGAAAGAGGTATAGAAACCAGAAATCCTAAATGGATCCCTGGTGGTCTCAATGACAGTTGATAGTAGTGCCACCTAACTCTGCTTTTTGTCACTTTATGATCACACATCTCACACAGGCACTCTGAGAAGCAGGGCAGTCTTACTATGCTTTCCTAGTAAAGTCATTTTCCCACATTCAGACTTGACTAATTCATTTCTCTTCTTTGTACTTCCTCAAACTTACTGCATCCTTTCTACTATTTCTTGCATTCTGGATCAGGCAGAATAGGCTAGACAATGCTGTAGTAGCAACCCTCAAATCTCAGTGGCTTCACCCAACAATATTTCTTGTTCACTTCACATATTATTTGTGGGTTGGCAGAGAGTCACTACCCATTAAAGTAGTAACGCAGGGGTCCAAGCAGCCACCAGATGGTTACAATGCAAACGGAAAAAGAGTGTGCTGGAGGGCCTGGCACTGGCAATGAAACACTCCAGGCTAGAAGTGACGGCTATCATTTTTCACTGGACAGAAATAGTCACATGTTTCATCCAATATGAGAGGGCCCAGAACTGTAATTCTACTTTGGGACCCAAAAGCTGGGTGACAGGGGAGGGATGGAGAACCATTTGGCAAACAGCCCTAATGATCGGCACACACTCTTAGCTAGTGATTCGTTTTATATTTTCACTTAAGTGTCCCTCCTTCACCCCTGCAAGACCCCCTGAAACTCAGTCATCTACCTATTATCAAATTTACAATCTTATCTGAACTTAAATCTGCTTTTTCCTTCCAGCCTATTCCAGTATAGGAAGGATCTTTTCTCCCGTTCAAATGTTTTTGATCATATACTCCCGCCAGTAACAAATTTTGAGCATATACAGTAGTGCCCAAATCTTTAGCAATTGGCTCTCTGGGGAAAAAAAAAAAAAATCAGCCTTGATTTTTAGTGTTTCCTGATTTCTTTGATGTAAATATATAGATTTATATCAACAGAAAAAATCACACATAAATTGAGAAGGCTCTCAATTAAATACAGAAAAAAAAAACTTAACTGCACCAGGTCAGAAAAAACACAAATTAATATTATATTATATTTGTATTATATTACATTTGTATTATAATATTGTATTTGTATTATATTACATTTAGTTTAGTTTTACCTATCAAGTTTGCAAAAAACAAAATTTTATCATGGTAATACACATTGTTGCTGAGAACAAAATCAAATGCTCTGATAGTCTGCAATTAGGAAGGCAAATTATTACAACCTTGCTTAAGGCCAATTGGACAAGATCTATCAGAACCTAAACATGTTCATATCTTTTCATCTAGTCATTCTACTTCCAAGAATTTGTCATAGGGAAATAATTAGAGAAATGTACCAAGACTATAAGGATATTCACCATACTGTTATCTATAATAATTAAAAACTGAAAACCACCAAAATGCCCAAAGAGAGGAAAATGGTACATTCATGTGATGAAATACTAACGTAACACATTTTAGAAGAATTTTTATATGTTTTATGAGAAACGTTAAGTAACAAACTACTGCTATACAAGAAATCAGTAACAACATACTTAGACAATAAGGTCGTAGTTTCATAAAAATAAAAAAAGTATATATGTAAATACTCATAGAAAAGAAGATTTGGAAAAAAAAATACAGCCAAAAGTTTCTGGTGGTTATCTCTGGGTAATGCACTTGGGTGTAATTTTAATTTTCTTCTTTAGACATCTGTATAATTTTCAAATTTTCCAAAATAAATGTAGAATACTTTTTAAATCAGAAAAGATGTTACATTAGAAAATTCTTAATTTCACGACATCTCTCGTATGTGCCAAGAGATTCTTTCTGATGACTCTAAATTTTAAAAAAATTTCAAGATAACTTCTGCTACTGTCTAAATGTGACTTGGAATGTTGCTCAATGCTCTAGGAAATTTTGATTTTACCACAGGGAACACCAATAACAATAACTGGATAATTTTGTCATAATCTCCAAAAAATGCAAGAGAGAAAATCCCCAAGCTTAAATGCCCTTTATGGTATATAAAGTTATTAGATTAGTGCCTGGCACATAAAAGTGCCACGTGGTGTTTGTTAAATTTTTCTTTAAAGACAACAGCAGGTAACTCTGGAAAAGAAATGAACATTAAATAATATTAGTTATTTAATAAATAAGTTCACTTTCCATTTTGGACAGGTACAGGTAGAACATCAGATATCACATGATAATTTGGAACAGCTGTTGGCACATTTTCAAATATGTTAGAATTTTTTTTTGTTTAATCCCATTAAAGTTTTTCCAGGGAGTATACAGTCATGCAATTATATTAGTAGTTGTCTGGTCACATAATATATTTCTTGAGCTCTACAAAAGATTCTATGACATAAATGACAATTATATAGTTTAATAAGTATTTGGAAAGGTATATTTTTTAATTGAAGTAGAGCTGATTTACAATGTTGTGTTGGTTTCAGGTACACAGCAAAGTGAATTCAGTTATACATATATATGTATATATTCTTTTTCAGATTATTTTCCATTATAGGTTATTACAAGATATTGAATATAGTTCCCTGTGCTATACAGTAGGTCCTTGCTGTTTATCTGTTTTATATATAGTGGTGTGTATCTGTTAATCCCAAACTCCTAATTTATCCCTCCCCCACCCACTTCCCACTTTGGTAACCATAAGTTTGTTTTCTATGTCTGTGAGTCTATTTCTGTTTTGTAAATTGGAATGGTATTTTAGATATAAATTGCCAACATGCCAAGCCTTTATCAATGGCTAAAAGATACAGAATGTTAGCTTCTCTGGAGAATAAGCTTTATTTTCTACCTAGTTTAAATCATTATATAAAAATTCTACTTCCTCCTCTCACATCAAGGGATGGTTCTGAAACAATTTCATCATATGGAGAAGCCAGACATGGCATTAAATGAATAAGATACCAGTTTACAGGAGGCTCACCTAAATGAAGCCCAATGGAACTCAACCTTTCAGAGAGTGAAATAAAATTTAAAAATCTTCCAGTGACCCAGAAAATGCACTTCATGTAAGTGCTAGGATACTCTGATTTCATGGGAGTATATTTCTAATCTGGCTGTTAACAGATTTTGCTGGTTAACATACTTTATATTTTGCACTCTATAGAAATTCGCACTATATCAGTCATCATATTTTCTATATAATTTTCATTGTAAATTGCTTATGACTTGGCAGCCATCCCAAGACAAATGGGCTAGACACTTATTTGGCCTAGCCCCCAGCTGCAAGATGCTGAGCTGCCTCCCAAAAGAAGCAGGCACTCTTCCCAAGTCACTGCCCAGGCCTTGCTACAGCTCTCACAGGGAGTCTCGTGATCACGTGTCATGTGCTACAAAGTGACACAAAATGTGTGTTCACTCATTCATTCAGTAGTTCATTTTTTGTTTATGGAAAATTTATGGAATATCCATTTGTACCAAACACTGTATAAGTGCCGTAAGTATAATGATAAAAACAAGTTAGGTCCTGTTCCATAGCATCTCATAGTTTAACAGTAGAAACAGAAATAGGGACAAAGAGTTAGAGATTTGAGACTTCTCACAACAGAAGTATGAATATACTACTATGGGAGCAGGGAATAAATTATTAGGAAGGGAGTCTGGATAATTCTCATTTATTGAATACATATTTATCGAGCACATATTATTTGCAAAGCACAAGGTGCTGGGAATACAGAGAAAGCAAAACTTCTGTATGCTCTCCGGGAGCTCATATTTATATATATAGTAAAAGTATATAGTATACATAGTTCATTCTATACATATATAGAATTTTACTTATTTATTTAGTATTTACTTATTTGTTTAATGAAATATATTTATTTTATATTTTATATTGTGTATTGTTGTATTACTGTGTATTGATGTATTTTAGATTGTGATATGTGCTATGGAGAAAAACAAACCCAAGTAAGTAAGATAGGAGTGCCAGGGGTGATTGTCGCTATTTTACACAGGATGGGCAGAGAAGGCCTCTGATGAGGTGACATCTGAGCTGAGAAAGGCAAGAAATGAGCACACAAGCCCTGCAGATACCTGGGGGGAAGAGAGTTCCAGGCTGAGGGAACATTAAGTGCAAAGGCCTTGGGGCAAGAGTGTGCTTGGTTTATTCCAGGAAGAGCAAGAATGCCAGAGTGGGAAGAGGAGGAGGTGGGGAGAAGCAGGAAATGAGGGAAGAGAAGCAGTCAGGAGCCAGATCTTGCCCTGCTTTGTAAGTGACTGTCAGGGCCTAGGCTTTTACTCTGCAAAGATGGGAAGCCACTGAAGGGCTCTGAGCAAGTCTAGTGAGCTGATATATGTTTTAAGAAGAACACTACTACTGATGCTATGTTAAAACAGTCTGGAGGTGGGAGCAGGAGAAGAAGTTAGGCATGGCAACCATTTGAGAAAGAGATGGTGGTAGCTCTGGCCACGGTGCACATGGCAGAGGTAGTGAGAAGCGTTCCAATTTTTAATATATTCTGAAAGTTACACAAGTGGGACTTCCTGGTATCATCACAGAAGGGACTGTATTTAAACAAAGTCTTTAAGGATGAGTAGATACTCACCAGACAGAAAAGGGGATGTGGGTACTCTAGACCCAGGGGACAACAGGTACAAGGGCATGAAAGGATGACAGGCACAGCAAAGCCAAGGTGTAGTGAGAAACTCTGTGTGACAGGAGTTTGAGGCTGGACACTATGTCAGGGAATGGGGTGGAGACTAGACCAGGGAGGTTGTTTGGGGCCATACAGTCAATGGCCTTGTAGGGTATGCAGAGGAGTTTGAACTTGACCTCAGAGGCAAGACAGACCCAACAAAATTTACAAAGCAAGGAGTGACAAGTCTGCCATATTTATCGGAACACAATTCTGATGGCATTGGGGCGGGCACAAGGAACACCAACTAGGAGACTCTTAAAACTGTGCTTGTGGAAGATGACAGATGAGGAACTGATTTCACACAGTGTCGGTGGGACTGGAAAAGAAGAAACCACTTAGGGCTTAGGGAAGCCATGGAGAGAAGCTGAGGACAGCAAGGGTCCGATTTGAACAACTGGACAACAGGGATGTCAGTAGAGAAGGGAATGAATGGAAGGCAGGATCCCTGTAAAATGTAAGTCATATCCTGTCGCACTTGTGCTCCAAACCCTGTCACGTCTTCTCCTCTCACTCAGTCACGGCCAGTGTTCTCACTGTAGACGGCAAGTTCCTGTAGAGTCGGGCCACTGCTCTCCGATCTCATCTCCTTCTACTCTCCCCAGCTCTCTCACTTCCCTCCAGATGTGTTAGCCTCAGCTGCTTGTCCTCAAACATATCTTAGAGGCTTTGCTGTTCCCTCTGTCCAGAACATTCTTCCTGCAAGTATCTACATGGCTTGCTCCCACACCTCCATAAGGTCTTCATTCAAATGTCACTGTAGGAAGACCTTCTGTGACCGCCCCAGTTGCAATCCCCCACCTATAGTCTCTACCCCCCTTACCTCCTTTACTTATCTCCATACCAGTCTTCCCTTCCGATATTTATCTTTCAGTTATTTCTTTAATCTCTCCTCTCTCCCTCCCACCCCCCAACCCTACCAGACTCCACAAAAAATAAGCCCAAAGAAGGCAAGAATCTTTTGTCGGTTTTCACAACTTCATCTCTAATGTCTAGAACATTACCTGGCACAGAGTGGGAGAGCTAAATACATTTGTTGAATTAAGTAAGTAATGAATGCATATGGATCACGTTGAGTTAGATGTCTCTGCAAGACTTTTGGGTAGAGCCGCCCAGCAGGCAGCTGGAATTGGAGCCCCACAGGTCACAAGAGCGAAAACGGATGGACACAGAGGTTTGGGATCATCGGGATAAAATCAAAGCAATTCCAGAAGCACCAAGAGATACAGTAGGACAGTGCTTATGAGTCAGACCCAGTACCCAGACAGCCTCGATCCTGGCCTTTGACGCTTCGTGCTTATAAATCTTGAACAAAGTTTTAAACCTCTCGGTGCCTCTGAGCCTCATCTCTACAATGGAGTTTTAAAAACAACCTGCCTCAGAGGGTTGTGATAAGATTTGAATGAGCAAATACATATAAAGCAGTGAGGACAAGCTGGCAGATGGAAAGCACAAAACGGGGAATGCTGAGGAGGGGGGCACTGTCTCAGGATAAGAGAGGTAGCACTCCTATATCTGGAATCCAGAGGTTGTTTTCTATGTAATTCATTTCCTTGTGCTCTATAGTAAACCAACAGAGGTCCTCTCTGCTCTTCTGCTTTGAGTTTGTTGCTGTTGTTGTTTTCTTTCATTGGTTTTCTCTACAACCTTATCAGAAGAAACCAAAAAACTTCTCTGAAGGCACTGTGAATTTGAGCACGGTATACTGGGAAGCATACGGTATAGCAGAAAGAGCCTGGGTCCTCAGAGTCAAAAAATATGGGCTTGAACTCAAGCTCTGCCAGATTTGTAAAATAGGAATGACAGTATCTACCTTAAACACCCTGAGCCTGAAGAAGAGTAGCTGCTGAATACATATTTGTGGAATGAATGAATGAGGCTGCTGTGAGGATGAAATGTGACAGCCTTCATCCAACACAGCACAGTCCCTGGCACCTCGTAAGGGTCAATAAACAGACCCAATATGGACCCTGCAAAAAGTCTTGTTTTTATGACTGGCAGCTGGGTTGGCATTCCTGCGGCTAGGACCTGTTTAAGGGACCCAATGTCAGGTCTAAACTTTTTATTTATTCATGTCATTAAAAAGTATTTTTACTTCATCTTTTAAGAGAACAGATTTACTTTACAAAGGTTTGGTTGAAGCACTCCCTTATTATTAGGTGAACTTAAAGTGATTAGATGTTGGTATCAGGTTTGTTGTGGGTCTTACTAGCAAGATAAAAGTGAAGCCTTGAAAATAAACTCAAAATGGATTAGAGACCTAAATGTAAGACTGGACACTATAAAACTCTTAGAGGAAAACATAGGAAGAACACTCTTTGGCATAAATCACAGCAAGATCTTTTTTGACCCACCTCCTAGAGTAATGGAAATAAAAACAAAAATAAACAAATGGGACCTAATGAAACTTAAAAGCTTTTGCACAGCAAAGGAAACAACAAACGACAAAAAACAACCCTCAGAATGGGAGAAAATATTTGCAAATGAATCAATGGACAAAGGATTAATCTCCAATATATATAAACAGCTCATGCAGCTCAATATTAAAAAAACAAACAACCCAATCCCAAAATGGGCAGAAGACCTAAATAGACATTTCTCCAAAGGAGACATACAGATGGCCAAGACACACATGAAAAGCTGCTCAACATCACGAATTATCAGAGAAATGCAAATCAAAACTACAATGAGGTATCACCTCATACCAGTTAGAATGGGCATCACCAGAAAATCTACAAACAGCAAATGCTGGAGAGGGTGTGGAGAAAAGGGAACCCTCTTGCACTGTTGGTGGGAATGTAATTTCATACAGCCACTATGGAGAACAGTATGGAGGTTCCTTAAAAAACTAAAAATAGAATTACCATATGACCCAGCAATCCCACTACTGGGCATATCCTGAGAAAACCATAATTCAAAAAGACACATGCACCCCAATGTTCATTGCAGCACTATTTACAATAGCCAGGTCATGGAAGCAACCTAAATGCCCATCGACAGACGAATGGATAAAGAAGATGTGGTACATATATACAATGGAATACTACTCAGCCATAAAAAGGAATGGAATTGGGTCATTTGTAGAGATGTGGATGGATCTAGAGACTGTCCTACAGAGTGAAATAAGTCAGAAAGAGAAAAACAAATATCGTATATTAACACATATATGTGGAACCTAGAAAAATGGTACAGATGAACCGGTTTGCAGGGCAGAAATAGAGACACAGATGCAGAGAACAAACGTATGGACACCAAGGGGGGAAAGTGGAGGGGCGGTGGTGGTGATGGGATGAATCGGGAGATTGGGATTGACATATACACATTAATATGTATAAAATGGATAACTAATTAAGAACCTGCTGTATAAAAAAATAAATAAGATTCAAAAATTTTTTAAAAAGTGAAGCCTTGATAGTTGTTCTGTTTGCCTTGGAGTCTCCTTTTGTGGCTCAGCGTATGGCTGGCTCACAGCACCTGGGCTGTCCTTGGTGTTTAATCGTTCATGCACTACTTTCACCATACAAAAGCTAAAAAGGCTCAGAAGTTGCTTTGTAATAATGTGCATTATCACGTACCAGAAAGCGCCTATCTATGAAAATATTAGCAAGGATTTAAGAACTGATTACATTTGGGGGGTTTACCTGTTTTAAGGATACTTTTTAAAATTATTGTTTTCCTGATTACAAAAGAATACATGTTCATTTAGATAATTTGGAAAACTAGAAAAGCTCGAAAGAGAAAAGTCTACCAGCCTGGAATATAACATTTCTGTATCAGTCCCGCAGATTGTTCTAGAGGCCACCTCCCTGGGGAGGAGTATTTGTGTGTAAAACAAAATTAAAATCACACCAGATATTATTATATGTCTTGCTTTTTAAATGAGCTAATGCATACATTAATTCATTCATCCATTCAAGCAAACTAATTAAATACCTACTAGGTGCCAGGCCCTATATACAGTACAGAGAATGAGGGAAAGGAGCATATAAAGAAATCATTACAATAACCTGAGATAATTAAGGTACACATGAAGTACTACAAGTGCACACAAGAGGGAGCAGAGACAACCTCTGGGCTATAGACGTGTCAGGGAAGCATCCTACAGGAGATGACACGTGAGCTGTTACTAATAACAGGTAACACAGAAGTTCACGAAGGAAGGAAGATGGAAAGGATGTAGCAGGAAGACCCAAAATATAATACTGCACAGCTAGTCTGAGCTACTGCCAAAACCCAGTGTGGGTAAAAAGGTAAAAAAATGGGGAAGACGAGGCTGGAAATGCAGGAGCCGGGCAACAGACAGCCATTGTGGGATTTGAAGCAGAAGGCTGACATGCTTGGATTTATGTTTTGGTTTAAAAAAAAAAAAAAAGTCTACTACAGCTTTAAGGATTAAGAAAGAGGGGCAAAGAAAACTAGAGCAATCCATAAAAGGGCTGACCAGGTGAAAGGTAGTGAAGTTCTAATGACAATGGAGATGACAGATGATGTCCTGGAACTGAGAATGCACGGGAGACCTGGGATCCTAGATGGGTAAACTCATTCTTTCCTCTTTTCTTTCCATGGTTACTGAGAATCAGCTATACGCACGACAAGCATATGCTAGGTGCTGGAGAAACCAAGCTGATGTGGCCCAATTCTTATACCCCAAGAGCTAACATTCTAGTAGGAAAGAAGAGATGAAAAGGTACTATTTTTACTGCTCAGCATGCCTTTCTTTCCTTCTTTGGAACAGGGCTCCAATTTTCCTTTGGGAAAACCATCCATCTCTGACTCACACTCCATGCAATGTGAGTGGGAATGGTCATACTCCAACCCTACGCCACGAGCGGGTGCAGAAACTAGGCCAGGCAAACAGGAGCATCTCACTCCCCTGAACACAATGACCGATTCAGGGATAGGCGCATGCCTCTAACCAGGCCAACGAGACCATTACTGGGGGAATCAGACAGACCAGGAAAAAAGAAATCACAACCTTCTTCTAAGATCCTATGTGCTTAAGACCACATACCCCCTGGGCTGTCAGAGTCCTCCTGTACTATCAGGGGAGAGCTTATCTAGCATGAAGCCACACAGAAAAAAGCCAAGCCAAGAAACAGAAAAACAGTGATCAGATGACATCTTTCGAGAAACTGGATTCGGCCACGTACTCCTTGACATCTAAGTTAAGTAAGTCAATAAATTCCCCTTTTTGTCACAATGAATTTGTTTGTGATTTTGTCACTTGTAATTGAAAGAGTGCTGACTAATTCAGGGGGAGAGACACAGAATCGCACAACCGCAATACAATGTGATAGGTACAATCAAGTTATTTATAAGGTACAAGGAGCACAGCGGAGAGTGCAATCAATTCTGTTAGGAGGTAAGGTAAGTAAAGAAACTTTCACAAAGGAGGCGATGTTTACGTGAAGTCTCGAAAAATTAGTCATCTGGCAACAGGATAAGGGGCAAAAGAATACTCTATGCAGAAGAAACAGAAGGAGAGGAGGCAAGGAGTGAGGAAGAACTCAGAATGCTTGGGGAAGAAGAGACAGTTGACTGTGCTAAAGCACTAAGTCCAGAGCAGAAAGCAGATTGTGCAGGAATTTATATATTCTGGGGGTGAGGAGACACTGGATGACCAACTCAGACCACTTCACCTCTCATTTAACCTCTCTAGACCACAGTGGCTTCATAGGTAAAATAAGGTAGAGCAGGAAAAAATCAGTGCCGATTGACAAATATTAAAAGACCTTACCTGCTGATAGAATTCATCATCTTTGGGGGTCAGATAAGGAAGCCAAGTGTCTTCAAGCTCTTCAAGAAGCCTCAGTTTCTGTTTAAAAATAATAATGATTACAGGTGACTGAATATAAACTGACCCAAAACATAAGACAATCCCTTATTTTTTCCCATAAGAGACTACCCTCCAAAATTTAGCCAACTTGAATGTAGAAACTTTTCAAGAGAGAAATTAGTCAAAAGTCAATTATAAAATGTATTAATTTAATTACATGCATTTAAATTATACATCATATTAACTTAGACTTAATCATTTTATTCACTCTCACATTTCAGGAAGCAATTTGCTTCACTCTTGACGTGTATCTTTAACATCAGGGTCTTTTTCTTCATCACTAGAGTCACCTTTTGAGTTATCCAATCAAACTCAAATTGAGTTATCCAATCAGTTTTCCAGAACAAATCTTCCTGTCTGTATAATCTGCTTGAGACACAGCAGTTTTCGAATCCTTACTATCACTGAAACTCTCCAACCAAGCCACAAGTATCCATTTACATAACGTCAGGGTATTTGGAGAATTTATTCATCCTGTATACATTTATTTGAGATCATATCCACTTACACACTACTTTTTAAAAGTGACCTTTCATCCCTAGAATAATTACTAAATGTATCTTGAATATCTTTGCTTCTTTTCTTTTCCAATTTGATAAAGAAATCTTTTCAAGCACCCACAACTAGTGTTGTCTGAGGCCATTTCAAGCTACTATGTCTTCCAAATAGTACCCGTGCTGTTCAAACAAGGTAACTAAGAGAGGACCCCGCATTATAAAGTACTTTATAAGGAACCAAATACATACAAGATGACACCCTCCTTATAAGGGATTTTTTCAAAGAATATCTAACCTTATATTCAAGCATATGTGATATGTGTGTGTGTGTACGTGGCATATAAATAGCATATATATATGTGTACACAGACACACATACACATAGAAATCATCTATATACTATAGAAATTTTCTGAAAGAAAAAAAACAGAAAAGGCAGAAACAAATAAAACTGCAATGCGTTATTCAGGCTGTTGTCAGCCACTAAGGCACTTTTATAAGAATTAGAAAATGGTGTGCCTTACTCTGGGTTGATGCCCCCCTACTCCCTACAGCATGATTTGGAGAACACAAACTGGATTTTAGCCCCAACCTGTCCCAATGGGCACTGTCTTTATGCAGTGAACAACCTGCTCAACCAGACATGGTGGCCCTGAGAACCATCCTCTCGCATCTCTGGGCAGCCTTCTCACACCAACCCATCACAGAGTAGTCCAGAGCAAATACCCCTTCAGGCAGAACTCAAGTCCTTTCTGGATCTTTTGTATAATTATCCAAAGTGAATAAAGAAAAAAGGGAATAGAAAAATAGCAACCAGTTGACCTAAGACAGGCAAAAGAGTAAACTTTACTCTTATGCAAAATTCTAGTCTGTTTATATAATTAAAGCTTTCTGCTTTGTCTAAAAGGTACTTTCTCATTTGTAATGATAAGACTGGCTTACCAGTTAAGCTATGAAGAGTTTTCCTTTACAAGGACCTATAATACTAACACAAACCATTGGTTTATATAAATCATTGGTTAAGAGGTTTATCTGTTTTCCACATTAGCCATTATTTGGGACACAGAAAGAACTAATGATGTTTTCATGCCTATACTTGCACATTTATGCACTCCATCATGAACTTAAACAAAACCTATACCTCAATTTTCACTTCAGGCTCAGGAAAGCCTGCATTTTCCTATGAATCTTTTACCAGTCCTTTCTATAGACAGAACACTTACATGCCCCCAAAAAAGTTTTAATGTTTAAAAAAATGTTAAAGGCTTGAACAATTAAAATGTACATGGTATCTCAGACCTTGAGATGGCTCCACCTTACAAATACCACCTTAAAATCTCTTCAGGAGAGTCCATAAAGCTAATCTGCATATAAGAGGGAACACAAAGGTACAGATTTCTATTAGGAATTACATATTCCACCTTGACCAGATTAAACAGCAAGAGACCTGTCCCAAAGATGAACAAGCACCACTGGAGGCTGAAATTCCACTTATAATAAATACTTCAGTAAAATTATTATAAAAACAACCACTTCTCAGCTCAGTTGAGGTCCAGTGCATCAGACAGACAGAAAACATTATAACCTGGAAGGCTGTATCAAGAGGATAAAATTCTTTTTTATATATATAGTAGTCTGTATCTGTTAATCTCAAATTCCAAATTTATCCCTCCTCCTCCCTTTCCCCTTTGGTAACCCATAAGTTTGTTTTCTATGACTGTGAGTCTATTTCTACTTGTAAATAAGTTCATTTATATCATTTTTTTAAGATTCCACATCTAAGTGATATCATATGATGTTTGTCTTTCTCTGTCTGACTTCACTTAGTATGACAATTACTAGGTCCATCCGTGTTGCTGCAAATGGCATTATTTCATTCTTTTCTTATAGCTAAGTAATAATCCATTGTGTGTGTGTGTATATATATATATATACACATACATATATATATACACATATATATATATACACCACATTTTCTTTATCCATTCATCTGTTGATGGACACTTAAGTTGCTTCCATGTCTTGTTATTGTAAATAGTGCTGCTATGAACACTGGGGTGCAGGTATCCGAAAGGATAAAATTCTACAAGAATGTTCCTACCGTAGAGCAAGCAGAATATAAGTGGTCTTTTTCCACTGGGAATTTTAATTTTAATACTGTGAGCATTGTTATATCTCTATGACAGGAGAGAATGGGGTCAGGAAATCACTCAACTTAAGGCCACACAGATGAAATCTGCTCTGTACATCAACATTCACAACCTGTAATTCTACTGATTAACTAATGAGATCAATTATAAATAGCACTATTTATCAACTTAAAAAGAACCTTTGGTCATATTTGCCTTGGTGAAGTCAATCAGGAATGATTATTAGATTAAACTGGTAGTTCATGAACATCACACATTTCCTAAAAATTAAGATTGCTTTATAAAAAGGCATAGTCACTTTGAGCATAACTATAGAGAAACAAGCCCTCTCATACTCAGGAGTGCACAAGGGTACAATTCCCATGCAGGGCAACTGACAACTCCTATCGAAATTCAAATGCATTCCCTTTGATCCCAAAATCCTACTTCTAAGGATTTTAATTTCTTGTACCATGTTCTGAAGAATGTATGTACAAGTTTACTCACTGGACCACTATTTGTAGACCAGAAGCTTGGAAACATATTAAAAACCACTTAGTTGTATACTTAAAAGGTTGAATTTTATGGTGTGTGAATTATATCCCAACTAAAAAAAAAAAAGATTAGAAACAGTGCCAGTGTCCATCCACAGAGGATGGTTAAATAAATGCTGGTACATCCACACAATGAAATACAAAGCAACAGTAAACAAGAATGAGGAGGCTCCCTTTAGTGAAACAAGGAGCTCTCCAGGACACATGGGGAAAAGAAAGGCAAGGGAAAGAATATCTGCTTGTATTTGCATAAAGAAACATAAAGGACATGCGACAAACTACTCAAGTGGTTTTCTCTCAGGGGCAGAGGTGGGAAACAACTAGAAGGGGCCAGGGATGGAGTAAGACTATACAAAGTATTTCTTTTTGTATTGTTTCGATTTTTGAACTCTGTAAACATATCGCCTATTCAACATATTACCAATTATCAACTCAAGTATATTACCTATTAATTCTTCACGTGGAATTCAATACAAAGATGAAGATGACATGACATGATTTTGGGCTTTACACTAGAAAGTGCATACTTTTGTGATGCATGATAAAGTATTTCGGGGGTAGACTTGTAGACTAGCACAGTAAAGAGTGAAGAGGGGGAAGAGAAACAGCTCTGACAATTTCTTTGTGTCAAATGTCAAGCAGTCAGTAAACACACACGACATTCAAATGCACTCTGGAGTGGAGGCAGAAGGGGCTCATGTTTGACTGTCAGATCTGGCTAACTGCTGCTCCTCCGCCTGAGATGCAGATAAATCCACACAGCTGGGCCCTACAGCACACTGCTCTGCTCACAGCTTCTTTGCTGTCACCCTGGTGTCAAATACATCAAGCTGTTCACACATGCCACACAGAAAGCCAGAGGGAGTGCAAAGCCTCGGCTCTCCCACCTGCAGGAGGAGCACTGAAGACCCCTCCCTGAGGGCTACAACCACCTCCGTAGCTCCTGCAAGGAAAGGGTACACAGACACAAGGCCTTAAGTAAAACACATTGCAACTCAAAACCATAAAGGTTGGATGTCAGAAGCTTTAACCCTAATAAGCTACTGACTCACTGTGAAAAGTTAAGTTGTATCTGAGCTTCCATATCTTGTCAAATAGGTATATAGTTTGCGAATCTTAGTTATTACCTAAAAAGATTAACTGGATCATGATTCATAATGTGAAGGTGTATCTTTCACAGATGAAGTGTATTTTCCATCCCACTGCTGTCTCTTCAGCCTCGTCAGATTATGCTAACAGCCCTTATTCTTTATCCATTTTTCATTTTCCACAGAATTTTTAAACTATGAATCATATTTTGTCAGGTTCAGTAAAAAATTAATTTTGTCTGAGTCTTCAAAATACAATCACAAATAAAGGCTTATGAATGTTCAATATAAAAATAAGCACCTGATCTTCTGAGGGTTTCAAATAGTAAGTAGGAAAACTGACCTAGTCCTTGGGCAGAGCGTAAGTAAGGAAAATCTCCCCAAGGAAGACACATCAAAACTAATACCAGAAAGATGAGTGAGAAGTAGCTAAGCCAAAAGAAGTATAAATAAATATTTCATATACCCATATTCCATATTTGCTTTTAAAAAGAAAAAAAAAGTATCTCAACAAAGAGCACTCGCTTTCTTTTACTCACTGAAAATATGGCACGGTAAAAATAAACAGAATTTGGAGGGAAGAGTAGAATTTGTATCCCGACTCTATCACTTCCTAGATGTGGTACCACACCTGAATCAACCTCTCCAAACCTCACTTTACTCATCTGTAAAACCCTGTTTCACAGGGTGTTGTGAAGATGAAATAAAATTAATCATATATATTAGTGCATTTTATAAACTATAAACTATGCAGATATTAAGCAAATGGCATTCAAATGGAGGAAGCGGTCTATAACAAAGCATGAGCATCTAAGAAGCCTAACTGTTAGTTCTAACACCAGTACTAACAGCGTACATATATGATTTGGGACTGGTGTATCTCCCTGTGACGTATAAATGAAGTAGTACATGTAGAGATCTAAGAACATTGCCAAGCACATTAAAAAACCCTCAATACACTTTGGCAACCACTTGCTACTGTTATTTACCCATGTCTGAAAAGGACAGTTTTATTTATTAGTTGTGAATTATTTATAAGCAATCCTATGTGTAACCCATCAAATTATACTTTATGCCATATACATAAGAAATTCAGACATTAATTTCCCTGGGTGAACTACAGCAGAACTGTATAAAAACTCTCCATAAAACTTTATATATATAAAATGCCTCGATTAACTACACTGGTGATAAAAATAAAAATTATTGTGAAATTTTAGAACAGATGAAGAAACAAAGCCCCATCCAGAGATACAAAGTGACTGGCAAAAAATTACACTACTGGTCACAACTCATAATCTCATTCCCTAAGTATAAAGGTCATTTCCACTACACTCCACCACACAACCCTGAAACAAGAGAAATCTGATCTTTCAAGAAGTGTTCAATCTTTCACTTTAAAAAAACACATGTAAATGTAAACATTTTAAGTAATTTTAATTAAAATCAATTCTATTTTTTAAATTTAAAACCAATGCTTATAACCACTACTTTTGGACTCTCAAGTCCTGGTTGCTTTGGTAGCTCTACAATGTTTTCAAGAATTTTTTTTTTAGCATTTCTTGTTCAGTTCTTAATAATGGGAGCCTATGCTGTAGTAGACCAAAAATCCAGTTAGAGTAAAAAAAAACTCATAATCCACAAATCAGGAAGAATTCTCAGGAGGATTTTGCCTCAATAGTGGTATAAAATTAGCCCTGGACTACTGCTCTATTCCTTTCTAAACAGCTTAAAAGTAAGACTGAAAAGATCAAACTAATCAAAAACTACAAGGCATGGAAAGGAAGACAAGACTGTAAGGCAAGGTAACATGAGTGATAATGAAGAGAAAAATCAGTCAACTGGAATCGACCCCAAAATGGCACAGATGACAGAATTAGGAGACAAGTACATTAAAAATAGTGATATAACTGTAGTTCATAAGTACAAGAAGTTGGGAAAAGACTGAACATGGTTAATAGAGAAAAAGAAATTAAACTTCCAGACAGGAAAACCACAATGTCTGAGATGAAATATAAATATATTGGATAGGATTCAAAACAGGTTAGATATCACAAAAGAAAAGAATAGTGAAAACAAGACATAGCAGTGGAAATTATCCAATAGGAAACACAGGCAAAAAATAATTATTAGAGTATCAGTGAGCTGTGGGATGACTTTAAGCAGTTTAACACATATGATTAGAGTCATCAAAGAAGAGGAGAAAGAATGGGAGAAAGAAAAATACTGGCCAAGAATTTTCCATATTTGATGAAAACTATAAATCCACAGATTCAAGTTGTTCAGAGAACTACACACACACACACACACACACACACAAAATGAGGAAATAACACTAAGGCATGATATAATCAAATTACTTAAAATCAGTGAAAAAGAGAAAATCTTTAAAGCAGTCAGAGAAAAAGAAATAGTAAGTACACAGGAACAGATCATAACATGAAATATCTCATGGAAAGCATGTTACCCAAAGATAGTGAAGAAACATTTTCAAATAACTAAGAGAAAAAAAAATTTGTCAAACTAAGTTTCTATCCCAAGCCAAAATATCTTCCAAAAACAAAGGCAAAATAAATACTTTTTCAGATATATAAAAGTAGAAATTCAACACCAGCAGTGCTTCATGGTAATAAATGATAAAGGAAGACCATCAGGTAGGAAGAAAATGATACTAGATAAATCTGAGTCTTCACAGGGGAATAAAAAGCATCACACATAATAACTACATTTGAAATAGAAAAGACTTTATTCCTTACTATATAATCTTTATAAAAGACAACTATTTAAAGCAAAAATAATAGTACATTGCTGGGTTTATAATATATGTAGAAATGAAACATATAACAACAATAACACAACAGTTAAAACAGAGCGGAAGTATATTGTAAGATTCTTAAACTACATGTGAAGTGCAATAGTACTACTTCAAGGAAGAATCTATTAAGATAAAGATGGATACTAGAAACCCTAAAACAACCATAATATAACAACAAAGAGTTATAGGAGACTAGCCAACAAGGGAGATAAAACAGAATCATGAAAAATCAAACCAAAAAGACAGAAATAGAGAATAAAAGAGAACAAAGGGCAAAAAGTAAACTGGTAGAATTAAATCCAACCATATAAACAATCACATTTAATGTAAATAGTCTAAACAATTCAGTTAAAAAGAAGAGACTGTCAGATTAAATTCTAAAAATCAATATCCAACTATATCCTGCCTATAAGATATTGACCTCAAGTATAAAGAAACAAATTAAAAGTAAAAGGATGGACACAACAATGTGAATGTACTTAATGCCACAAAACTGTACACTTTAAAAAGTCTTATGCATATTTTATCACAATAAAAAAAGATTTTAAAAAGTAAAAGGATGAAAAAAAATATTTACCACAGTAATACTAATCAAAAGAAAGTTGAAGTAGCTATACTGACACTAGACAAAATAGATTTCAGAGCAAAAAATATTATTAGAGGCAAAAAGAGTCATTTCACAATCATAAAGGAATCAATTCATCAAGAGAACATACCAGTCTTAAATATCTATGCAACTAATAACAGATCTATCAAATACATTAAGCAAAAATTGATAGACTAGCAAACAGAAATATGCTTGACCATTGAACAACACAGGGGTTAATCCACATATAACCTATAGTCGGCCTTCTGTATCCATGGTTCCTCTGCTTCCATAGATTTAACCAACCAAGAATCATGTAGTACTATAGTATTTGCTATTGAAAACTATCCACATTATAAGTGGACCCACACAGTTCAAACCCATGTTGTTCAAGGGCCAACAGTAGATGATTCCCAATTACAGTCAATATCCCCCCTCTCTCAATAATTGACAGAACAAGTATTCAAAACACTTAGTAAAAGTACAGAAGACCTGAACAACACCATAAACTAACTTGACCTAATTGACATTTATATAACAGTTAACCAAACAGCAAAATACACATTTGTTTCAAATACACATAGAACATTTGCCAAGACAGACCATATCTTGATATCACTATATTTAAAAGGATTCAAATCATTAAAAAAAACATGTTGCCTGGGGGAGAATGATGTCAGGAACATGGCCGAGTAAGACATCACTTGACTGTATGCCCCCCCTCAACAAAAACAATTTGGCATCCAACCACAGACAAAAGTGCCTTCTGTGGGAGCTGTGAGATCCAGCATCACACTCCAGGGACCCAGGAGAAGTCTTGTCAACCTGTGAGTCAGGAAATAGGCATATAGACCTCGATCCCAGCTGTGGACCCTGAAGTGGCCCAGGAATGGGCTCCAGCTCCTCTCAGCCAAGGTCCAGGAGGCCCTGGGGAACACCGACTTAGACAATCACCCACAGAAAAGAAAGCCTTTGTGGAAGTCTAGGAGTTCAGTGGAGAAGTTCCAGCACAGTGTTTGAGCAAAAATATCCAAGAGTGGACACACTGGAGAGAGTAAGAGGAATGGTTTGACTTACCAACGTCATCCCTCCCACAAGGGAGCACAGCTCAGTGCTAAGAGAATCCGTCTTGGCCCGTGGTTTCTCCCACAGTAAAAAGTGAAACCGTGTGAGTGGGTAGCCAGCTCCTCCAGCTGTGTGGGATGCTACCAAAGAGGCACACTTCTCTCTCACTAAATCATGAGCTGCATGACCGGGGTGGGGGGTGGGGGGGGAGCGTGAGAGGCTGAGAGAACAGCAGCCAGGGATTGGAATGAATGTATTAAAGGGACATATATCCTATTAACCACATCATGGACTCCATCAAGGGGCCCACTCACAAGACACTAGGGTTGTCCCATCTGCTGATCCCCCAATTGGACCATGGGCACTGCCAGTTCTCCATAAGCCTCACTCACAAACACTTCCATTCTCCCATTCTGTGGCAGGTATGCACACTCCTGATGGTGGTGAGAGCAAGCTTTTGCATGCTCTCTAGTGAGCATGCTCAGAAAGCCATTCTGAATCTGTGGACCGGAGAGAGACCACAAAATCTGAGCATTCAGCACTGGCCTTGGAAAAGCAAAAGGGAGGCTGTCAGTACTCAGCCTGGTGCTTTGCAGGACTGAGAGAAGGTATACAAGCTTAAGAATTCTGCCACAAAAGGGAGCAAGAAATGTGGGACAGGGGTATCCAAGAAGGTTTGAGAAAGCCTCAGAATCCCTATCATGGCAGACAGTAGGAATTTCTCTCTGGAAGTCAGTCAGTTAAGACTAGAGGAAGTGAGTGCTACTTCAAATGCAAAGACAGCAAATTTAAGACTTCAAGGAATATGAAAAATCAAGGAAACAGGACACCATCAAAGGATAGCAATAATTTTCCAGTAACTGACTCCAAAGACATGGAGGTCTACGATTTGCCCAATAAAGAATTCAAAACAGTTGATTTAAGGAAGCTCAATAAGCTACAAGAACATATAGAAAGACAATTCAAAGAAATTAGGAAAAATATTCACAAACAAAATGAGAAGTTAAACAAAGAGACAGAAATGATAAGAAACCAAACAAATCATGGAGCTGAAAAATACAGCTGAATGTATGAAATTATGAATGAAATAAAAAGTGCAACAGAGAGTATCAACAGCAGAATGGATTAAACAGAAGAAAGAATCTGTGAAGAGAAAACAGGACTTTTGAAATTATCGGGTCAGAGGAGAGCAAAGAAAAAAAATGAAGAAGAGTGAAGAAGGCCTACGTGAACTATAAGATACCATCAAGAGAAGCAGTCTGTGAACCTCTGGAGTCCAAGAAGGGAAAGAGAGGGAGAAGGGGGCAGAAAGCATATTTAAAGAAATAACAGCTGAGAACTTCCCAAATATAGGGAAGGATTTGGCCATCCAAATTCATGACACTCATAGGTCCCCAAACAAATTCAACCCCAACAGATCTAACCCAAAATACATTACAATAAAACTATCAAAACTCAAAGACAAAGAGAGAATCTCAAAAGCAACAAGAGAAGCCTATTACCTACAAGGGAACCCCCATAAGGCCGTTGGATTTTCAACAGAAACTTTACAGACCAGGAGACAGTGGGATGATATATTCAAGGTGCTGAAAGAAAAAAACTACCAACCAAGAATTTATTTGGCAAAGTTGTCCTTCGAAAATGAAGAAAAAATAAAGACTTTCCCAGACAAACAAATGCTGAGGGAATTCATCTTTACTAGATCTGCCTTACAAGAAATGCTGAAAGGAATTCTGTAAGCTGAAATGAAAGGACACTAAATTAATAACACAAAAATATACAACACACTGATAACATACATAGTAAAAATCAAAACTCTGATACTGTAACATGGTGATGTGCTAACCACTTATCTAATATAAAGACTGAAATAGTTTAGTAAACATATTTTTTAAACTATACCTACAATAATTTACTAATGAATACACAATACAAAGAGAGGCAAATTTTGACAACAGAAAAATAAAAGGGGAGGAATAAAAGGGTAGTTTTTATATGCAACTTATCAGCATAAGATAGATTGTTACATCTATAAGATGTTTTATGTAACCCTCATGTTAACCGTAAAGCCAAACCCTACAGTTGATACACAAACATGAAGAGAAAGGAATCAAAGCATACCACTACAGAAAATCATCAATTCACAAAGGAAGACAGCAAGAGAGGAAGAAAAGAACAAAGGCACTACAAAACAGCCAGAAGACAATTTAAAAGATGGCATTGGTAAGTCCAGCCCTATTAATAATCATTCTAAATGTAAATGGAGGGGCTTCCCTGGTGGTGCAGTGGTTAAGAATCCACCTGCCAATGCAGGAGACATGGGTTCGAGCCCTGGTCTGGGAAGATCCCACATGCTGCGGAGCAACTAAGCCCATGTGCCACAACTACTAAGCCTGCACTCTAGGGCCTGCGAGCCACAGCTACTGAAGCCGGCGCACCTAGAGCCCGTGCTCCACAACAAGAGAAGCCACCGCAATGAGAAGCCCATGCACCGCAACAAAGAGTAGCCCCCGCTCACCGCAACTAGAGAAAGCCACGCACAGTAACGAAGACCCAATGCAGCAATAAATAAATAAATAAATAAATAAATAAATAAATAAATAAATAAATTTTTAAAAATAAATAAATAAGTGTAAATGGATCAAATTCTCCAAACAAAAGACACAGAGTAGCCAAATGGATTTAAAAAAATACAATACACAACTCTTTGCTGCCTACAAAAGACTCACTTAAGATTTAAGAACACAAAAAGAGAGCTATACTTAGGGTATAGGGTAGCTATACTTAGATGAAATAGACTTTAACTCAAAAGCAGCAACAAGAGATAAAGAAGGTCATTATACCATGATAGATGGGTAAATTCATCAAGAGGATATAACAATCATAAATATATATATACCCAACATTGGAACACCTAAATATATTAAACAAATACAGTCGTCCCTCGGTATCCATGGGAGATTGGTTCTAGGACTCATCTCAGAAACCAAAATCCAAGTATTCCCAGTCCCATAGTTGGCTCTCTGTACTCATGGGTTCCACATCCAGAGATTCAGCCAACCACAGATTACAAACTTAGTACACAATCCATGCTTGCTTGAATCTGTGAATGCAGAACCTGTGGATATGGAGGGCTGATTGTATATTTATTGAAAAAAATCTGCATAAAAGTAGACCTGTGCAGTTCAAATCCATGTGGTTCAAGGTCAACTGTACTAACAGATCTGAAGAGAAAAACAGACAACAATTCAACAATAGTGGGGACTTCAGTACTGCACTTTCAACAATAGGTTATCCAGACTGAAAATCAGTAAGAAAACATTGGACATGAACTATACTTTAAGTATACTTTAATACTTAACATACATATACAGAGCATTCCATCCAGAATACACATTCTTCTCAAGCACACAAAGAACATTCTCCAGGACAGATGTATGGTAGGCCATAAAACAAGTCTTAGCTAATTTAAGAAGACTGAAATCATACCAAGTATCTTTTCCAACTACAGTAGTATGAAACTGGAAAGGAGTAACAGAAGGAAAGTTGGAAAATACACCAATACGTGCAAATTAAAAAACAGACTCCTGAACAACCAATAGATCAAAGAAGCTATAAAAAGAGAATTTTAAAACTATCTTGAAACAAACAAAAATGGAAACTCAACATACCAAAACTTATGAGATGCAGGAGAAGCACTTCTGAGAAGGAAGTTTATAGTGATAAATGCATACATTAAGAAAACAAAAAGCTCTCCAATAAACAACTTAACTTTACCCCTAAAGGAACTAGAAAAAGAACAAACTAACCTCAAGTTAGCAGAAAGAAGGAAATAACCAAGATCAGAGCAGAAATAAATGAGAGACCAGAAAAGAAAAAAAAATAGAAACAAAAAGAATCAATAAAACCAAGAGGTTTTTTTAAAAGATATGCTAAATTGACAAACTTTTAGCTTACTAAGAAAAAAAGAGAGAAGATGTAAATAAAATTAGAAATGAAAAAAGAGAAATTACAAATAATAACACAGAAATACAAAGGATCATAGAACTACTAAGATTAATCATATGCCAACAAACTGTATAACACAGAAGTGGATAAATTCCTAGAAACATTCATCTACCAAGATTGAATCATGAAGAAATAGAAAATCTGAAGAGACCAATAACAACAAGTAAGGAGACTGAATGAGTAAACAAAAACCTCCCAACAAAGATGATTTCACTGGTGAATCGAACATTTAAAGAAGAATTAATGCTCTTCTCAAACTCTTGCAAAAATTAAAGAAAAAGGAATACTCCCAAACTCATTATTAGCAAACCAGATTCAACAGCACATTAAAAAGATCATACACTATGACCTAATAGGATTTACCCCTCGGATGCAAGGATGGTTCAGCATATGCAAATCAATAAATGTAATACACCACATTAATAGAATAAAAGATAAAAATTATATGATGATTTCAATAGATGCTGAAAAAGCATTTGACAAAATACAACATCCCTGAATTATAAAAACTCTTCAAAAAATTGGGTATAGAAGGAATGTACCTCAATAGAATAAAAGTCATATAGGGGCTTCCATGGTGGCGCAGTGGTTAAGAATCTGCCTGCCAATGCAGGGGACACGGGTTCGAGCCCTGGTCTGGGAGGATCTCACATGCCGCGGAGCAACTGGGCCCATGAGCCACAACTACTGAGCCTGCGCGTCTGGAGCCTGTGCTCCACAACGAGCGAGCCCACGACGGTGAGAGGCCCGCGCACCGCGATGAGGAGTGGCCCCCGCTCGCCACAACTAGAGAAAGCCTGCGCGCAGAAACGAAGACCCAACACAGCCATAAATAAATAAATAAATAAATAAATAAATAAATTTATTAAAAAAAAAAAAAAGCCATATAGGACAACCCCACAGCTACATCATACTAAAGGTTCAGAGCTTTTCTTCTAAGATCATGACAAGGGTACCCACTCTCACCACTCCTATTCACAGCATGATACTGGAAGCCATAGCCAAAGCAATTAGGCAAGAGAAAGAAATAATAGACATCCAAATCGAAAAGGAAGAAGTAAAGCTGTCTCTGCAGATGATATGATCTTATGTACAGAAGATCCTAAACACTCCACCAGAACCAATAAACAAATTCTGTAGGGTTGTAGGGTAAAAAATCAACACACAGAAATCTATAGTGCTTCTTTACACTAACAATGAAATATCTGGAAAATACTTAGGAATAAATGTAACAAAGAGAATCCAAAAATAGTCCATCCTATTTATGGTCAATTGATTTTTGACAAAGATTCAAAGTTAATTCAACGGAAAAAGAAAATCTTTTCAACAAATAGTACTTGAAGAATTAGATATCCATATTTAAAAAACAAAAGAACTTTAATCCACAACTTGTACTATATATAAAAATTAACTCTAAATGAATAAATGTATCAATATAAAACACAACCAAAAATATAAATATAAAACCTAAACTATAACACTAGTAGAAAAACATATAACAAATTCTTTGAGACTTTAGGGTAATCAAAGGCAAAGTTTTCTTGTATTCTGGATGATATGAAACCAAAAGCACAATCCACAAAAGAAAAATAAACTAAACTTCATCAAATTCACCAACTTCTACTTTCAAAACTCTCAAAGCTAGAACTCTAATACACTGCTCTCATGAAAATAAAATGTACCAACCACTCTGGAAGACAATCTGCCAATTTCTTAAAAAGTTAAGGCATATACCTGCAACATGACAGCACATGTCCATACAAAAACGTGTACATAAATGTTCATAGCAGCTTTACTTGTAACTGCCAACCCACTGGGATTAACCCAAATGTCCATTAACAAGTGAAGAGATAAAGAAATTGTAGTATATTGAAAAACAAAAAGAAATTGTGGTATATCAATACAAAAATTCATTACTCAGTGATAAAAAGGAATAAACTATTGATACATACAACAACATGGATAACTCTCAAAACCCTATGCTGGGTGAAGGAAGCCATGCCAAATCAAAGATTACATACTTCATGATTCCATTCATGCAAAATTCTAGAAAATGCAAATTAATCAATAGTGACAGAAAGCAGATTAGTGGTTGCCTGGGGCCAGGGTTGAAAGGAAGAGGGAAGGATTACCAAGAGGCACAAAGAAACTATAGGGTGTCATGAATATGTGCAGCATTTTGATTCTGGTGGTGGTTTAAAAAGTATATACACGTGTGAACACTTATCAAGAAAATGTTTTTAAAAAAGAGAAGGGGGAAAGTGAGGATAATATGGCATATGCAAAATTGGACCTGTTGTCATCTGGGGCATAAACTTTGGATTATCATTCAGTTTCCTTCATTGCTTTAGTCAGACTTTCCACTACTTGAGGCAATTTAAGTAATGTATATTTTTCTAGATATCTATTTCACCTAAGTTAGTTCTCAAATGTATCATATTTTCATATTATTCTTAGTGATACCAGTAATGTGTCTTCTTTTGAGTCTCTGATATCGGATCACATGGTTTACTTCCTCCTTTCTCACATTCTCATTAATAATTGTTACCTACAGTTCTGATTTTGTATTTACTTTAAAACAGAAAAGTAGTATTTTAAACCAATAATTAAGTGAATTTTCCAATATGTTTTATCAATTTCTATGCTCATCCTTTTTTCTTGTATTAAAAACCTTCCCTCTGGGTTCACTTTTCTTCTTGCTAAATTGCAACATATAACAGTTTTCCTAGTGAGAGTCAGAGGGTAACTCTCCTAGTCTTTTTTATGGCCGAAAATATCTGTAATTTTTCCTCATACTACTGGGATTTTAAAAATTGAAATTAACTATAATCTTCCCTTAGCACTTGGAACACTTTATTCCCCTGTCTTCTAGCATCTACTGTTACTAATAAGAACCTTCCTTTTGTATATAAACTGCATTTTTGGAGTGTGAATCTCTTAGGGATTTTTTTTTTCTTTATATCCCTCACATTCCAGTTTCAACATGATGGTATTGCTCAGAGTATCAGACTCATGTCTTTCTTTAAATAAGGAAAATTCTCAACTCTTGGTTCTTCAGATTTTGTTTCTCCATCATAATCTTCATTCTACTTTTCTGGAACTACTATTAGACATTTGGTGGAATCTCTCAATCTATCCTCCAAGTCTCCCAACTGCTCTCTCTTTCTTTTCAATCTTTTGTCTCTTTATGCTACATTGTGGGTGAATTCCTCAGTAGTCTCCCCCAATTCATCAATTCTCTTTCTAGTTGTATCAGGGCTAAAGTTCATCCCATCTACTGAGTTTGTTATTTCTATGACTATACTTTTCATTTCCAAAGTTTGTACCTGGCTCTTTTTCATGTAAAGCTGTTCCTGTTCCATTTCTGCATTTGGGGGCATTTTTAAATTTCATTTTTATCAATGTGATGCCTTTTCTTATCCCTTTGAATTCCTTGAACATGATTATTTCAGTCTTTGACTGACTTTTCTATAAAATTAATCTCATCTGGAATGAATTTTTATTCACATTGTTGATTCTCTTTGCACTTGTTTTCCTTAATTATTTCAGTATTTTGTTTTGAAGGCTAATTCTGAGTGGACAGTTTTTTTGTCTTTGCTTCCCCCCCACCTCCACATGTGCTCCCCTTTCCCTCCACAGTGGTTCAGCAGTTTCCTCCGCTAGGACCCTATATGACCAGTCCAGGACCAAGCCTCACAAATGGTGCTCTGGAGCACTACATTCTCTCCCCCCATCACTCCACAATCAATCAGTCTGATTCAATTTCTACTCTTGAAGGTTTACCTATCTTCTGTCCCTCAAAATCCCTAGCTCCATATAAGCTATGTTCCTGACACCGTGGTCTTTTTTCAGTCTCCTTTTTTTTTTTTTTTAAATAAATTTATTTATTTATTTGTTTGTTTTTATTTTTGGCTCTGTTGGGTCGTCGTTGCTGTGCGCCAGCTTTCTCTAGTTGCAGTGAGCAGGGGCTACTCTTCATTGCGGTCTGTGGGCTTCTCACTGCGGTGGCTTCTCTTGTTGCAGAGCACGGGCTCTAGGCACGCAGGCTTTAGTAGTTGCGGCACGTGGGCTCAACAGCTGTGGCTTGCGGGCTCTAGAGTGCAGGCTCAGTAGTCGTGGCGCACGGGCTTAGTTGCTCCACGGCATGTGGGATCTTCCCGGGCCAGGGCTCGAACCCGTGTCCCTTGCATTGGCAGACAGATTCTTAACCACTGTGCCACCAGGGAAGCCCTCAGTCTCCTTTTATGAGAAGTACAACTCCACCTCCACCCCTGGCTTCACACAGTAAGCGTAGTTCTGGTCCCATCTCAAGTGGTAAAGCTTAGTCCCTATGACCCATAGGACCTAAATTCACTTTTTGTTTCCACACCAGAAGCCCTGCAGGACCATAGTTCCAATCCGGCTTATCCCTTTACGCTTTGTTCTCTTTCTGGTCAACAATATCCTCCCTGTAAGCCCAGCTATGACTCTTTTATTACCCTTTATTCTTTCAATGTGTTATCCGTCATTGACATTGTTTGGAGCAGAAGGGCATACATAAACCGTGAGCTTCACTGCACCATTTAACAAGAAGGCACAGAGGATTTCTTTATGATAACAATTCTTTGCAAGAGATTCACTAGGTCAAAAGGTATGCTCTTTTAAAGCCTCTTGATTCAGGTTGTGAAACTGCCCTCCAGGAAAACGGTATCCATTTCATCCCCTCAGTAGACAATAACCATTTCTTCATATACTCAAATACCAGTTATTATCAAACTTTTAAATCTTTATCAAGTTGACAAATGAAAAAACAAGTTCATCCTAATTTATATTTCTTTGATTGTTATTCAGGTTGAGTAACTTCTCATACGTTAATTGCCGTTTGCAGTAGCTCTTTTGTGAAATGCTTGCTCGTCTTTTGTCTTTTGTGTGTGTGTGTTTTTGTTTTTTTGTTTTTTGCTGTTCTAAATCTAAGAATCTATACTTGTGTCCATGTAAAGACAATGAATCTGGGTCTTATGCAAGTTGATTAGTTAGAATTCATTTCTCCTTCATTCTTTCATTATGAGCACCTTTCTAACAAATTGATGCAAGAGAGGAGTTCACCTCT
Organism: Eubalaena glacialis; assembly: GCF_028564815.1. Taxonomy (NCBI): domain Eukaryota; kingdom Metazoa; phylum Chordata; class Mammalia; order Artiodactyla; family Balaenidae; genus Eubalaena; species Eubalaena glacialis. Next base: position 31,169,932 of record NC_083733.1, read on the forward strand.
CTTGCATCAAGCTATAAAACTACATTTTTCAGCACTTTTTAAATGTCCTCCCTAAGACAGCACCTTTCCCTACACCTCATACTTTCCCAAGTATTCCACCAAGTTAGCATTCCTTGATCTCATAAATTACTCTCTGAGGCAAAATTTTTTTAAATAAGTGAAACCACAGGTATAAAAATATATACTTTAGCTCTTCAGATAATAATTTGAATATCAAGACCTATTTACCTCACCAACTTGATCTTAAATGCCCGCCTATAATCATCAATTTTAAGAATGTAGACCAAGTTTCAAAAGGGAAGAAAGTTTCCCGAAAAGAAAAATTTCTATGATAAAAAGCAGCTAAACAGGATCTTAAAAGAAATAAAGGTTGGGAGTTGATTGGGGAATGAACTGGAACTTTGGGGGAAGGGCAGTTTACACATGTGAAGAATATAACATTAATATCAAAGCAATAAGTACCTTTAACAAAAGGTTGGGTTCTTCACTCAGGGTTAATGACTTAGAAGAATTCTAACGTCTTTGGACTTCATTTGGAGTAGCTGCCTTATAAACTATAATTTCCTTGAGCCACCTCCACATATTCTACTGAAAACAGAGATAATCACTTACCCAAGATTCTTCTCCACAAAGTACTGCCCATAATTTTTTAAGTGAATACAAGAGCAAGGGCAATACCATTCCAAACCATAAGAGAGATAACAGATTAATTAAAACTCTTTCATTGCCATTGTACCTTCATTCTAGCTCCAAGGACCTAATAATGGACCCCTGACATTTCCAAGAGGAGAAAAACTCTCCTCTTAGCCACACCTGTTTAGTTGAAAACGTCAAATTCTCTCAATCATGTTTCAATCTTCAGGGAACTTTCCACCTGGAAATTTGATACCTTAGTAGTCTACTCCAAGGTCAGAGGACAGAGCTCTGAGATTTCACCACGTGTCTTGCCCAGCTTAGCACTGGTCTGATCAAACTAAGCACTTTCCTGCTAGCAGTCCAACTGTAAATAATAACACTTGAGACCAGTAGGATTTCTGACTTCTTTGTAATTTTACAAAGCTTTAACTATTGAACCATTATCAAACAACCTGCCATGGGAAAGCAGAATGTACATGGTGCTGCAGTAAAGACATCAGTAACTGACCTCAGTGACTGTCCATTTAATTATCCTTAGCCCTACACTGTCCCTCTCTGGATCTCTGTGGTTTCCACAGCAAGTGCGGCATAAACAAACATTAAACACTTCCCCTTGTGTAGCCACAACTGAATTATACAAGACATGATATATTACTTCAACAACAACAACAATAGAAATCCCTTAGCTGCTGACACAGCTATAGCAAGTATTAGTTTTGCCTAGCAGTGATGAAAAGGTAAAGGAAAAAATACCTAAAAGAATAAGTTATTTAATAACTATTTTATAGGTCTATAATACAAAGTAGATATTTCTTTTTGCTTTCATTTATGAATTCCCAGGATTCCGGAGAATCAATACACACTCTTTATTATCAAAATTTCTTGATTGAGGTATTGAGCAAAATTCTGTAACTTCATCAGCATGCATTTAATCTTATTTCAATATGTGCATTTTATGTTCGCAAGTTTCCTTTTCCGATTATATCACTAAGGAGAAATTACCACTGCTGGCTTGTCTTGATAAAAAGTAAATAATAATTCTAATAAAGTTATTCTTCTTTTGCAAATACACTAAAGCTTGCAACCTAACCTAACCAACACATGTGTTAATTTCACTGTGCTGTAAAATATATATAAAACTCCAATTTGAGATATAATAAGCAGAGGACCAGTCTTCCTACTTAGTTATTCAGATTTTAACTTCAGACATAAAGATACTTCTTTAAGTACTCTCCAAATACAAGACAAAAAAGCGGGAGACACAGCCTAAAATAATGGTTAAGAGCACAAGCTCTAAACCTTATTGGTTCAAATCTTGCCCCTGCCAATTACTAGCTGGGTGACCTTGATTAAGTTGCTTAACCTCTCTGTGCCTCAGTTTCCCTATCTATAAAACAGATATAGTAATCGTACCTACCTCACAAGGTTGTTATGAAGATTAAATTAAATGGGTTATTATTTGTAAAGAAACAAATGTGTGTGCAATTCCTTGTAGAAAATAAACACTATATGTGTTTAATACATTTTATTTAATTTCACATGTTAATAAAAGTTTAAAAATAGATTAAAAAGGCCAACAATTTTGCCTGTCCTCATGGTCCCATTCCTTCCTGCTTTCCTTGGGGTCATGTGCCTGTCTACACAGTTCTATTTTATATCCTCAAGCAACCTCTTCCTCTCCACAGGTCTCTTCTCTTCATCCTTTGTGCTTATATTATCTCAGACTTTAAAAAAAACAATCCTGCCACCCTAAGAAATTGTTAATTACTTAGCTAATTAATTAATTAAACCTTTCCTTGGCTTTTCCTACTTCTCACCCCAGCTACCATCCCAATGTGTTTTCTTTCTCTACCAAACTTCCTGAAGAACCATTTAAGATAAATGACCCAAGTTCTCACTGTCTCATTTTGCCCTAACGCCCATTATGACCTAGCTTCTACCACTGTCATTCTACTAAAACGATTCTTCCCAAGATCAGTGACCAACTCCTCTTGCTAAAATGCAGCCTCATCCTCTCAGTCATCTGGGAAGCACTGGGCATAGTTAGGTACATGCATTCCTTTCTCAAAATCCTCTTTTTCCCTTGGTTTCTATAAAATCTCCTCCCTTTTATTCCTCTAGCCTAGCCTCCCTCCTTCTCAGTCTCTGTTTCAGGTCTTTCTTCCTCTGCTCTGAGTAGCAGACATCCCCTACCCTTCTCCTTCTTCCCCCTCAACAAAACTTTCTTCCTTTAGGCAATCTCATCTTCTTAAAATGAGTTCATTACAGATAACGCTCAAATCCTCATCTCTAACCCAAACCTACATCAAATTATCTCCAGGATATTACAACATGAAAGTCCCCACCAGCACCCGAGATTCCATAAGCTCAAAATCAAAGTCAACGTTTTCCTTTCCTAACTTCCTGAAGTCTGTTTCTCCTGTTTTTCATCTTAATGTCAGTGCCAGCCAGACCGAAAATGTTGGAGTTCTGTTCCCCTGCTTCCTCTCACTCACTTCATTCATGGTTATTGACTGTAATAGGCATGCTAACTTTTAATCACTACAAAAGTCTTATGAGGATGAAGCAGATATCATTTCCCCCATTTTAAAGAAGTGAAAACCAAGACTTAGATAAAATACCTGGTTCAAGATCTCAAAGCTAGTAAAGGTCAAAGCCAGGATTTGAATTCACATGTTTATCTACTAAACCCGGGCTGCATAATACAGTACACTGGGAATATTTCTTTAAACTTAAAGATGCACATTCCAACCACTGTCTCTACTGAGAGCCAGGTCCCAAGGAGGTAATAGTGATCATGTCAGATCTATCAAGAAAGATATTCCTGCCATCATGGAACCCAACACATGGTAGAAGTATCAGAAAATTAAACAAGCAAACTATAATCAAATGCAGGAAGTCCTACGATACAGAAAGCAAAGATGACAGCACCTAACTTAAAAGATAGGATACAGAGCTCTGGGGGAAGGCTTGCCAGAAGTAACATCTGAGCTGAGAACCAAAACACCAGTAGGTGTTAGCCAAGCAGAGGGAAAGGTGGTCAAAAGCGTCCCAGTGATAAGGGCTATTACCAATAGAAATAAATAAATAACAAGTGTTGGCATGAGTGTAGAGAAACCGAAACCCTTGTACGCTGTTGGTGGGAATGTAAAATGGTGCAGGTCGTGATGGAAAACAGTCTGGCCATCCCTCAAAAGATTAAAAATTCAATAACCATATTATCCAGCAATTCCATTTCTGGGTATATACCCAAAAGAACTGAAAACTGGGTTTCAAAGAGATATTTGGACACTAATTTTCATAGCAGCATTATTCACAACAGCCAAAAGACGGAAGCAACCCAAGTATCCATCAATAGATGAATGGATAAACAAAATGTGATATATTCATACAATAGAATATTATTCGTCCTTAAAAAGTTAGGAAATTCTGATACTACTATAACATGAATGACCCTTGAGGAACACTATGCTAAGTGAAATAAGCCATTCCAAAAGGACAACTGCTTATATGAGGTACCTGGAAGAGTCTCACTCATAGAGACAGAAAATAGAATGGTCATTTCCAGGGGCTGGGAAGAGGGGGGAATTGAGAGTTAGTATTTAATGGGTACAGAGTTTCTGTGTGGGATGATGAAAAAGTTCTGGAGATGGATGGTGGTGATGGTTGCACAACAATGCAAATGTACTTAATGCCACTGAACTGTCCACCTAAAAATGGTTAAGATGGTTAATTTTATGTTATGTGTATTTTACCACAATTTTTTTAAAGTGTTCCAGATACTATGAAAAGTATGTGTGAAGGTCAGAAAGCAAAAAAAAAAAAAAAAAAAAAGAATATGGAGAATCTGAAGAAATCAAAAAGTTCAGGAAGGCTGGGGAAAAAAGGACCAAAAGCACACATTTTCAGTTGACATGATTTCTAAACTAGATATGATCTTAAGCATCTGAGGCCACATACTGTTCTCCAAATAGAGCAACCACATATGATTTTTCGCATCATGGAATTAGGCCAGAAAAAAAAAATGTTAACAATTGCTTAATCAGAAATGAGAGCCTTCTCGAGCTTCAAAGTTAGGAAACTTTCATCAAATTCCAAGAGCCTGTAAAGTTTTTCTAGGCTGAGGGTACAGAGGAATCATACTCACATGAAGTCTAAACCACAAAGAGTCTTAGGGCTTCATCACAGCTCTCTGAAAAGACAAGTAGTACTTGTTGCTTTTGGAGAACAACCTAGCTCATGGGGCAGAGTGGGCGGAAGGCTTTTGCCTGTGTTCTCTGAACATTTTGTAGATCTTGAGCTTACTTTACAGATCATTACAGCTCTGCCTGCGAGTAGGATTACACACAAGGTTATGCCAATGGTTCCATTTTCAGGGTATCTCTCTCATCCGTAAAATTCAATTCAGGCTTAAAGTTGGCACATAAAGTCCTGGCTCAGAGAATATCTTTATTTATGTAGTATGTAAATGAGCATAGACGTAGTCATACATTTGTATGTATGTAAATAAGCATACACACACATACAAAAAACAAATAGTAATGAACAATTTTTAAAGTGCACAGCTCTAACAGATTTTAAGATGCTCTCATCACTGCAATATATTACAGCTTTACAAATGTACTACAGTCTTAAACCAAAATATTTCATTTCCAAAATGAAATCTGGCTTGTGATTAATTTATTCCAGCACCTAGTTCTTATTACTTACTCAATAGGCTTGAATAGGAAAATACAATGTATTTGCACACTGACTGAGAGAGCACAGTGTATGAACAAGTAAGAGACACATGCCCAAGCTCTCCCTACTCCCTGGGAGGTAACTGCCCCCGTGAGACTGAAGAAGCATCCAGTACCAAGTATTTTCCAGGAAGACAGGGAAATGGAGGTAGAGGGTGAACGAGAATAAGGTCAATTTTGTATCAAAAGCAGAACAGCACGTAGCCCAAGAGGTAAAAGGAGGTCGAGAGTAAAGAAAGAGCAAAGATGAAAGAGAAAGAATTTACAAACTTTTGTTAAGGTTTAAATTTGAAGAAGACCCATCAGACTATAATTTCCTAAACTCAGGAATCTGTACAGTTGACTCTAATTCGGTGCACATATTCTATAAATGTTGACAGAACATCACTTGAGGGAAGGAAACGTGACCCACTTTGCTTCTTGTTGATCTTCACGCCAATCCTGCTAACTCTCAACAAAAGCATGGCATTTCCGAATACCCACAATTTATGGTTAAGGGAAGCAAGGAGACTCAAGTGGGACAGGAAGCAGAGGGGCCAGCCCTAGAATTACCCAATCACACGGAATCAGCGTAACACATATCTGGATTTGCTCTGTCATAAACCAGCAACAATGAATAATTCAGTGTCCTTGACCGGTCTGAACCTTCACCACTCAACTATGGAGTCCAGACTCAATTGTCTTCGCTCTGATATTTTATTTTTTGGCTTGACTGAACTATAATTTCACTTGACTCACCTAGTCTGCTAGGGACACACTATACAGACTTAGACTTAAGATGAAAGATGTTTATATGATTAGTTAATATGCCAGACTTGCAGATGAACTAAAAGAGGGGGAAGAAGAAAAACTCAAAAGCTTAGGAAAAAAATGTCACCTGCCAACATAGCATTAATCTCATCCATTCTTATCAATGTCATTCCCCTTTCTGTTCAGCATTAGGTCTCAAATTTAATCTGCTGAAACTGTATGAGTCAGCCTGAAATGAACGATGAGGTTTGCATGAAATCTAACACAAAAGAAAGTTAATTTTGTTTTTAAAATTCTACTTGCTCTATTTTCCTTGGGCCAACAGGTCCATGTATACTTAATGTTTAATGTCAGGCAAACCCTTAGTTTCCTTATCTGTAAAATGTGTGGTAGTAGATGACCTCTATCTGGGATTGCTTCTGGGCTGATTTTTATGACCACCAAAATCAAAATTAGGTAGCAAATACTGGTTGCATCTTCCATTAAGAGGAACCCCTTGTCTTACTTTGCCTCTTCCAACAACATTAGGGCTGTTTTCACCTTTACTCTTTGATCCATAAGGTGATGGTGTGAATTTCAAGCTCTTCCACAAAGACATGCAAGTTGTAAAGCAAAGGCTGCTGCCCTGGAAACTGAAGGTGAGTGATTCTTTTGAGGATGATGTTTCTAAAGAACCAGTGCACAAGTTACACTCAGCCTCTCTGCCACCTTACGTTCCAACATTAGGTCAGGAAGAACCGGCTTCAAGTTAATGGTTTCAGAGTACCAGCTATTAGCATTTCAGTTTGCTTTTATGTTCTCCCCCTCCGTTTCTGACTGTTACCTATTAAAACTTCACAGTAACAGAGACTATCCAAGTGGATCACTGAATTCACAGCAGTCAAAAAGAATCCAGAGGAATAAATCAGACATTCCAAATGCATAACCGATGTCTGTGTTTATATGAGAGCACATTATCTCATAAACTAGATTTGAGATAATCTCTTCTGAATCCTATTTCCTTCAAGAACCAGAGTTGAATTTTCTGATTTTATTTTCGTTATGCTCTGATCTGCCGAAAGATACACAGTGTGTGTTGCCATTCTTCCTTGAATCCACGCTGTCAAAAATGTCTGGACCCGCAGAACCAGAGCTGTGTACCAGCCTGGGCAACACGCACGGCTAGCTTTCTCCTCTCCTAGGGCTCTCCATACTTCAAAAACAGTCGTTTTCTCATGTATGGCAATAATAATCCCATAATCCAACAAATGCTTTTTAAAGAATGTTCATCATGAAAAGAGAATGTGTGCCTCTGTGTGTGCCAACTTTCTCATGCAACTCTCTGAGACCGCTGACCAATTTTCTCTATTGCAAAAATACATTCCAAATCCACCCACTTCTCTCCATTTCCACTGTTACGCCCTTGGGGCAAAAGCCACCACCACCTCTCGCCGACCACGCTCCACGAGCCTCCTCCTGGTCTTCCTCTGGTTCCCCGCCTATGGTCTATTCTCCACGGCAGTCAGAGCAACCTCTCTAAAAAATCAGATCAGATCAGATCATTCCCTTGCTTAAAATCGTCTACCTTCTTCATGGGCTCCCAGTACACACAGAAAAAATCCAAACCCCTTATCGCGATGCAGCCCCTGCCTATGTTTCCACACCATCGCAAGCCTCCCCTCGTTCACTACTCACCAGTCATCAGGTCTTCCTTCTGTTCCTTAAACACTTTTCCTCCCCTTTGCGAGACTGTCTCTCTCTCATCGGTCTCTTCCCAAACCAGCCCACTCCTGGCCAGCCTATCAAAATCAGCATCCTCACTCCAGGCACTATCTATCATATATTCTGTTTATTTATTCGTGCTTATTTTTTGTCTGTCTCTCCCGCTAGACTGTAAGCTCCATGAAAGCAGAGATCAAGTCTATCTTCCTTTCTTCCTTCATTCAGGACAGATCTTCCTCAACTTATGATGGGAGTATATCCCGATAAAGCCATTGTTAAGTTGAAAACATCACGTCAAAAACGCATTTAATACACCTAACCTACCAAACGTCATAGCTTAGCCCATCTTAAATGTGCTCAGAAAACACATTAGCCTACAGCTGAGCAAAATCATCTAACACAAAGCCTGTTTTATAACAGTGTTGAATAGCTCATGTCATTTATTGAATATTGTACTGAAAGCGAAAAACAGAATGGCTGTCTGGGTACAGGATGGTTGTAAGTGTATCGGTTATTTACCCTCGTGATTGCGTGGCTGACTGCAAGCTGCAGCTCGCTGCCGCTGCCCAGCATCACAAGAGTGGATCGTACCACATATGGCTAACCTGGGAAAAGATCCAAGTTCAAACTTCGAAGTATAGTTTCTACTGAATGTGTATGGCTTTCACACCATCGTCAAGTCAAAAAATCGTACGTTGAACCACCGTAAGTTGGGGACCATCTGTAATTATTTTGTATCTATTTTGTGCAAGGCTAGGTTACTAGTAAACCAATGAGGCAAAAATCCCTTTCCTTATATGCTGCCATCCTGCCTTGTTTATCACTGTATACCCAGTACAAGGTGGGCACTCAACAAATATTTATTGAATGAATGAAACATTGCAGTCATGTGATCCTCAAGCTGTACTGCTGTGCTTTACTATGCCTTTTAAAAATATTTTCATTAAGCCAATCAAGTTACCAATGAATGAAATCTATTGAGACTGGTCATATATATATATAAGTAAAACACAGCCGATAATAATGTCAAAAATCTTAGCTCTAACACAGGTATTTAGAGCTGAGTGTTGTTCAAAGGCTACTTAATATGTACCAATCCTAGAAGAAGAAACTTTGCTTACCAATCCTAACCTCTTTTACAGTTTCTCATCAATCACAACTTCTCTGCGCCACCCCACCCTGCCAGGGAGAAGCGAACTGAGTTACCAGTTTTGAAACAGTTTTGATATGCGTGAACATATCTACAATTTCTGAATTCTCACTCCAAATATAGTCTAATTTTTCTTTCTTTAGTTTGATTTTGCTTTTTAACATAAGGAACATCATTTATCTACTCCATGGCTGGTAATGAAACCCCCTTGGCAATTACCTGTTAGATTTGTCACACCCAATTTACCACTTGCAGCAATTATAATAAGTAAAGCCCAAATGTGAAATCATTTAAGCTTCCTCTCCTTTTGGCTGGTAGGATGCCCTGAGTCCCACCCAGAGGAGCCTATCCCTGCCAACACCTTGACAGCTCACCTATTCTCAGGTCTGCTGAGATAGGACTGCCAAGTCAAGGAAGAGGAATCCTGGAAAACCACAAATGCAGCTCCCTTGTTCCACAAAAAAAGGATTTACTCTTGAACGTCTCCACGTAACGAACGCACGCTCAATTTATATGCTGGCATCTAGTCAAAGAGATAACCCCCATACATGAAAAGACACAAGGAGAGTCAAATGGGGCTATTACCAGTTCAGGGATTATTTGTTTGATGTCTACATTCATTTGTCTACATGACTTCAAGGAGTTTTCAGAGTGTAAGTGTTCAGACAGCAAACACACGATCTGACTGTTCCAGAGGCCCCTAGAACAGAAGCATGTACTGAAAAGAACATACAAATCTTTGAGGAAGAGGAAATGTGATTAATGTAGAATATCAGGTCTGGGTTCTAAGACAAGTGCTCATATTTACCTGTAAAGCAGAGGTATCTAGCTAGATTGGCTGCTCATTTCAACTGCCTACGGAGTTACTGTTTTTCTGTACAGCCTCCAAGGCCCCAGCCCAAAGGGACAGGGTCTGGGTACCTCTGTGTGTGTGTTGTTTCTGAGATAAAGTGATGATCTACCATACTTAGAAACTACTGATCTATAGAACCTAAAACGTGAACTCAAATACCATCAGGAGCCAGGCAGTTTAATGAGCAAAGCAGGTGAGTAAAAGACACAGGAAATAATGGAGCATGCATTCAAATTATATTCAGAAAAAAAAAATACCGTGGGCCAAATTTGGTTTGCTGTTCTTGACTTTGTTATTTCTGTATTTAGATTATAACTTCTTGAAGCTAGGTACCATATCTCATTCATTCGTGGGCCTGTTAGTGTCTGACATACAGTAGGTTCAATCAATGTTTGCTAAATTACTGATGAAAATGAGGTGAAATCCCAACTCTTCTGATATTATTAAAAGAACTGCCAGGAAAACTCCTTATTCATTCATTCAACCAAAAGTTATTACACATCTACTATGTATATAAGGCTCTAAGGATACTGAATTGAATAAGATAGACAAGATTCCTGTCCATGTGGGGTTGATGTTTGGGGCAGAAGGAGAAAGAGACAGGGAATAGACATTCATAAATAAGGCAATTTCAGACAGTGATGCTACTCAGCATTAACATGGCTGTATTTAGTCTCAAAGGTTGTTAAACCACACGGAAGACAGTGGAGGATACTGGTTTCAGAGGAGGTGAAGACTACCCTCTTGATGGGGGTAGAGGACGAATTTAGGTGGAGAGTTTCATGCCCTGACCTCTGCCACCACACCAGTTGACTGACCTTGGACAAATCACTTAATCGATCTGGAGGAATTAGATTAAATGGTCTCTAAGACTTTCTAGCCCTATGATTTTATATTCTACATTCTACGTATGGGCAAAATTTCACATACTGTGATGGTCAGGCCCAATCTAGTGTCCAAATACTTTCAGGTACCACCCCTCAAGGGTTGGCTCATGATATTTACACATTATTATAAATCAAGGATATTTTCTAGGCGTTTCCTGACTCCACCTCTACAGTTTACCTAAGGCAAAAACCACAAGCTCAGATATTTATTGCCACAGTGCAGTGGCTACTGGCGTGCCCAGACGAAGTTATGAAGCTGGCACTATCACCGGCCCTAGGGCAAAGGAAACCAAATATCAAGCTCAAGGTGATTAAGGAATTCAGAAATTAGTTAAATTCCCTCATTCAACAAACATTAATAAGAGACTGCAGGAAGCAAACTGGTCTGGTTCCTAAGGAAAAAAAGCAAGCGAGCGTGCGCACACACACACACACGCCCTTCCCATAACCATAAGGACCCTGGTCTGGTGCAGACATGCTTAACCTGGGTTTCAAAGGCTCCATGAACCCTATGAAATTAAATGCCAAATTTGGGGTGTCTGGGCATATTTCTAAGGAGAAAATCCATAGCTTTCATTAAATTCTCAAAAGGGTCGATGATCCATACTGAAGAAGGACACAAGACACTTGAGGCAAGGTCTCTCTTTGAGTTGTCATGCGAATCCCCTTTATATAAACAAGGAAACTGAGGTTTAGAGAAGTTAACGTGCCAAGACGCAGCCCAGAAGTGGCCCAGCAGAAACCTGAACCTTGATCTGACCATGGCCAAAGTCTGTATTTTTTCCTGCATGTCATGCACTCTCACACTGTTTTCATAGCTTACCAAAAATAAAAATAAATAGAAAAAGGCTGTTGAAAAGAATGAGTCAGTGAAGCCCCCAAGGACCATCATCATGTTCTGTCAGGGGCAAAGGCAGAGTCAAGCCCACAATTTCCTAGAAGCTGCAGAAGCCAACATTGCCATTTCTCAACTTCTGCCTCCGCCCCACTAGGATAAGATGACAGAAGAAGTACAAGAGCCCAAAGTAGGGGTTTATGATTTCAGAGATTCTTTCCCTGAAGAAGTCAAAGCACATGAATCTCCTCAGGCAGTCCAATCCCAAGGTCACTATCTTGCACATCCCCAAGGCAGGAGTCGGGTAACTTTTTCCCCACCCCTTGAATTTGGTGGGTTTGTGTATATCTCACCTTCTGAACTTTCCTCTGGGTTCATCTCTTGGCCTTGACCCCTCATATTCACAGAAACGGTTGTTTTCATTTCATGAGTCATATCAGGATGTATAAAAAGGCAACCTGAAAATCATGTATCAAACATGACAGAATTTGGAGGAAAGAAACATACACTAATGTATTTTGGTGTAATGGACAGAACGTGGTCTTTGGAATCAGGATTAACCTTGGGTAAGTAACATTACCTGTCAGAACCCTGATTATACAATTTCTAAAATAGGGATAATGATGTTTCAGATTTTAATAACCAACAAATTTTTGGTGAGTGCCTACTTGTGCCATGCACTGTCCTAAGCTCTAGGGGTACATTTGCAAATGTAACAGATAAGGTTCCTTCCTTCATAAAGTGTATATTCTAGGTGGAAGAGAAAAATAGCCAAATAAATAAATAAGAAAATATAAAATCATTTTAATAACACTAGTCACATTAAAATAATAATAGCTAATGGTTCTTGAGCATATACATGTGTCAGAAACTATTATGTCTTGACTTATTTAATTCTCATAATGGAGGGACATAAGATTATTATATCCATTTTCTAGAGGAGAAGACCAAAAGGTTACGTAACTTGCCCAAAGTCACACAGCCAGTGAGTGGCAGGGCCAACCAAGACTGAAACCCAGACCATCTGACAGCAGCAGAACCTCATTCTACACCTACACCAGGTAAATTAACGCAAATAAAATGCATGACACAAATAGAGGGAGGTTGCTGCAGCTTGGCTGGTCAGAGAAGCTACACTGAGCAGGTGTCATTTTAGGTAAGACACAAGTCACAAAAAGAAGCCAGGCCCAGAGTAAAGATCTAAAGAGGGTGTTCCAAGCAGGAAGAACAGCTGGTGCAAAGGCCCTGAGGAACAACCAGCCTGGGACAGAAAGAAGCCCAGTGGGTCTGAGCACAGTGGACGAGTCTGGGGAGTGCGGTAGATGAGTTCTCAGATACAGGCAGAAGCCAGATGGCATGGGGCGCTGTCGGCCAGAGCACAAAGATTTCACTCTGTGCGCAATGGGGAGTCACGGAAGGGCTTTAAGTGGGGAGGTGACACAATCTGATTTACATTTTTAAAGTCTGAGTCCAACTGATGTGTGGAGAAGGAGAAGCCTGTGCAAAGTTGAAGTGGGGAGACCAGTTTGGGGGTATGGAAGTCCAAGCAAGAGATAAATGATGACTTGATCTACAGTAGTAATAATAAAGGTGGGAAAAAGTGCACAAGCTCAGGACGTATCAGAGAGACGCCATGAGGATTAGATGAGGACAGACAGAACACCTAGTAGAGTATCGGACACACAGCAGACATTTACATACGTTAATTACCTTCCCTGTCTAACAGGAATGAGTAAGAGGCTTGGGATAAAACTATAAATCATACCCCAAATGACTAAGCCTCCCTGACACCCCCGCCCCAATTTCTCCAAAGAAGCCCATAGCTCAGAGAGTACCCTGGGAATGCACCAAGTTCAAAACACAATGGAGAATTGATCTATTAAAGGAGCTGGACTGTTAAATTAAAACCGTTTCTGTGTGCCAAGCTGAAACACAAAGGAACTAGTCTTCTTCAACAATAAAGACCAGTTAAGAGGAGACTCCAGTTACACAATCTCCTCCTCTTCACCGTGAGGCACTTAGACGGAAATTTTTTTAATAGAAAAGACAAACTCTTGAGTAAATGTAATAATTGTCTCAATAATGTGCCCCAACCACCCAAGAAGTTAAAAAAAAAAAAGGAAAAAAAAGAAACTGGAAAATTGGGATTCTTCTATTACAGGATCGGTTCATTGCTGTCTCAAGTGTAGGCTATATTCACCCCAGCGATGGGACGATGCTATTTTGGAGATCTGACAGCCTGATAGCAATTCAAGAAGCAGAAAGATTACCTTCCAAGTATTAAAAAAAAAAAGAAAAGAAAGAAGCAAACAAGCTAATACAACAATCAGAAGCTTGTCAATGAGGTCAACTGACTGAAATAATTTTCAGATGTTGCCCAAAATAGGTTCTTTTTAGAGAAGCCTTGCCTCAAAAATGTCCCAAACAGGCAGTCCTATGGTGACCTCAGTCATCTCAAAAATAGCACTTATTATATATTTTTCTCTAACAACAACAAAAACCACAACCAACTGATCTAAGGTAAACATTAATAATCACCGAAAATAGAGAATCTCCCTGTGCTTCCTAAACTCAAAAAACTCAAGCTCCAGGAATTAAACCCTCAGCTGAAAGCAAGCCCAGAAGAGGAGAGAAATTTTCTCCTCTGCACTGCCTCACTCAGGCAAAGCTCCAGAGTGGAGAACAAATTAGCCTTGAAGCTAAAACCCATAAAACGGGACTTCCCTGGTGGTGCAGTGGTTGAGAATCCACCTGCCAATGCAGGGGACACGGGTTTGAGCCCTGGTCCGGGAAGATCCCACATGCCATGGAACAACTAAGCCCGTGCGCCACAACTACTGAGCCTATGCCCTAGAGCCCATGAGCCACAACTACGGAGCCCACACGCCACCACTACTGAAGCCCGCGCCTAGAGCCCGCGCTCCGCAACAAGAGAAGCCACCACAATGAGAAGCCGGCGCACCACAATGAAGAGTAGCCCCCGCTCGCTGCAACTAGAGAGAAGCCCACGCGCAGCAATGAAGACCCAACGCAGCCATAAATAAATAAATAAATAAAATTTAAAAACAATAAAACCCATAAAACTCTTATTCCGTTCTTTGAATTTTTAACCATTCATATCTTCTAATTGCTCTAGCGCAATGGTTCAACAAAAGATCTGCAAGATCAATACTATTTTCATAATACTATCATTTGCTTTTTTCACTGTGTTGATGTTTGCACAGATGGTTCAAAAGAATGGTGAGTAATGCTGCAGGTACCTTAGCACAAACCAAGCCAAGAGCACCAAACTGCACTGGTAATCACTGTATTCTTCACACCATGCAGTCCAGTAAAAAGAGAAAAGAAAGTTAGTTTCACTTGAGAATGCCCCTGATGAAGCAGTAAAAAAATATTAACTTTATTAAATCTCATATGTGAAGTAAGCTGTCTTTCTTTTTAGTATTCTGTGTGACAAAATGGGAAGTATACAGAAGCACTTCAAAGTAAAATGGTTGTCTCGAAGAAAAGTACTTGTGTGATTATTTGAGTCGTGGACTAAACTAGCCACTTTTTTCATGGAACACCATTTTTACTTGAGAAAATGACTGACAAACAAAACATGGTTAGTCAGACTTTATAATCCGGCAAACATTTTCTCAAAAATTAATGAAGTGAGGGACTTCCCTGGTGGCGCAGTGGTTAAGAATCCACCTGCCAATGCAGGAGACACAGGTTCGAACCCTGGTCCAGGAGGATCCCACATGCCACGGGGCAACTAAGCCCACGCATCCTAGAGCTCGTGTTCTGCAACAAGAGAAGCCACCGCAATGAGAAGCACGTGCACAGCAACGAGGAGTAGCCCCCGCTCGCCGCAACTAGAGAGCAGCAACAAAGACCCAACGCAGCCAAAAATAAATTAATTAATTAAAAAAAATTAATGAAGTGAGCCTGTCATTTCAACTGGCCACATTTGCTGCCAATGATGAAATCTGAGTTTTCAAGCAAAAACTGGAAATTTTGAAAATCTGTATTTCTCACCTTGCCCTTGACAACTTCCTAATACTTAAAGACTTTTCTGGTAAGATCAGTGGTGATATTAATGAATGTGACTTTTGACATTGTATAATGAAATGTGTCCACATGTGCAAGATCTGCATAATTTAGTGAACCAGTAATTTTCCAACTGACTAAAGCCTGATGTTACAAAATCATGCATGAGTAAGAGATCCATCCAAAGTGTGAAACAGATCAACAGGCAATATAACAGAGGAGGAAACGATAATTGCTATGGTCTCAGACTCTACGCTGAGAATAACCTTTAAGAAACTATGACTTGTTGAATTTTGGTGTAATATCAAAGAAGAATATTCACATTTCATAGCTGAGGAAGCAGTTAATATGCTCCCCTTTCCATCAGTGTCTGTGTAAGGCTGGATTTTGTTCATATACTTCAACCAAACCAACACACTGCAACAAAATACACCTAATGAGAAGCCAGCTTCTATTAAGCTAGACATTAAAGAGATTTGCAAAAATGTAAAACAATGCCACTCTTCTTGCTAATTTTTTGTATTGGAAATATGTATTTTTCATTAAAATATTATTTAGGTTAACATGTGGTGGATTTTTTTTGCTATTTTTAATGAATTAATAAATATGTCTATATTTTTCAATTATAGTTCCTAATATGGTAAATATCAATAGATATAGCCCATGTAAACAAAAGCTTTTTGGGGTCTTCAATAATTTTTAGCAGTAAAGTCAGCCCTCCATATCCATGGGTTCTGCATCCGCAGATTCAACCAATCACCGATCAAAAACGTTCAGGGGGAAAAAAAATTCCAGAAAGTTCCAAAAAGCAAAATTTTTAGGTTATATACAAAACCTACGCCATTTTATATAAAGACTTGCTCATCCTTGGATTTTGGTACCTGCAGGGGGCCCTGGAACCAATCCCCCACAGATACTGAGGGACGACTATATAAGTCTAAAAGGCTCCTGAAGCCAGTAAGTTAAGAATTTTTGGCTTACCACAAATATATAATAGCTGCCTTTTTCACACACACACCCTGCACAAACAAAAAGCAGAAAGAAGACAAACTGAATTTCTTTGGACTCTATTGTGCAATTTACTTAAGGCCCATGGGCCTTGCTAATTTGCATGTCTGATTTACTCCAAATCCTTTCCTCCTCCTCCTCTCTGGCAAGAAACCACAGACAAATTCCATTGCTATTTCACAACCCCCTGTTAAGCAAACTGCCATGCAGTGGTATAGACATGGAGCTCATCCAGCCTGGCAAACAGGGAGAAAGAGCTCCAGGGCTTTCCAGCCAAGGGCCCTTTTCAAACATTAAATCCACAAAACATGGCATTAGCTTGCTCAAAGCAAATAGTTAATTTGTCCTTTCATAGGAAATCAAAAGGACAAAATCACACAGCTAGAGCACTGCTTCAGCCTCCGCACTAACCCTTCACCATCCCCCTTTTCCCAGGCAAGTAAATGTCTAAACCATGAAGAATCAACAAGTCAATCAATCCATAACAAATATTTATACTGTCTACGTGACAAAAAAAAAAAAAAAGACGACATATATGGTCACAGAAAGAAAACTAACAATACCGGTAATTAAAAAAAAAAAAAAAAAAAAAAAAGACCAAGTAAACTGTGCTGTGTAAGTGTGAAGAAAGGACAAAATAAAAAAAAATAAAAAAAATACGCACCAACATGACCAAGGGAATGAATAAATGGGAAGAAGAAAGTAGAAAATTAAAAACAGGCACTAAGGGTAGCAAAGCTGAAAAATTAGTAAAGGATAGGACATTCTCAGACGTCAGTAATTGGACCTTTTGGTTAAAATTCCATTTCAACAGGGGGAAAATGGAAGATGACATTAAAATGATAGATTGTACCCAGATTATGGAAGGTCCTGAAAGTTAGGCTAACTGGTCTAGAGTCTATCCTACATGTAATGAGGAGCCACAAAAAGGCTTTTGAGAAGGACAGGAACACAATGGAAATGAGCTATTTTATTTGCTGTTTTGTTTTTTAAACGTTAATCTATTATTAATACGGTCTAGTTAAAAGAAACCAAGACAAGAGGCTGGGGGGCCAGATAAGGAGACTAAAAAGCACAGACAGACATGAGCTGGGCTTGAACAAGGAGATAGCGATGGAAATGAAAAAGCACCAAGAGCTACATCGAGGTAGGTAAATCTGGAACCTAATCTGGTGCCAAGAGTGTAAAAAAAGGTGGTACCATACACAGAAATAAAGAAGTCAAGGTCACTAACAACACATCTACTGAAGGCCTACTAAACTTCTTGCTGTGCTAGGCTGTAAATGAAATACGCATTTGGAGGTAAAGATATGAGATTTTAAACATGCCGAGGGAGAGGGGTACGGATATGACGGACTGGCGCTCAGCAGCCTTCCAATCTCCTATCACGGTGCCTTCCTGTGCTGCAGAGGATGGAAAGCTAAAAACGACATTTCCCCTTTGCAGCTAGGGGTTCTGGATGAGGATATGGCTCTACCAGTTACAAGGCTCCATATGAGACTTAGAAGGCAGAAATAAAATGAAGGCCATCTTCTTGCTGTTTTGACTCTTTCTGTAGGCAACACAGTCGTGGAAACACTGAAGGTTTCTGTAACAGCATTCCAGGATCTGGCCAATAGCTTTGAGGTTATCCAATGGCTTCCTGATCCCTGATTCTTGAGTGTGACAGATTAGCAGTCCACCTGGTAGGCCAGTCTGTTTCAGAAGGCCACCTCCAGAGGTTCAGCCTTCCATTTCTCTGGTCCTCTCAATGACTTTGTAAGAATCTATTTCCCTATCTTACATGATTTCTGCTTCCTGCAGCTAAATGCAGACACGTAAGTGGGTTTAAATAAGGGCAGAACAACTAAGTGAAAGCATTTGATGCATAGTTTTAAAAATGTAGGTAAAACTTGGGAACAAAGCCAGGCAGAGCATAGAAAATAGGTATTACCTGCGCAGATGCAGCAGTCAGAGATCCCAGACTATGTTAATCCAGTCTCTAAGATTTCCACAACTCATCTTGGGAATCAACAAAGAAAAATCCTCTTAGCTTTCTTAAGGAATTATATCAACATCTTACATTTATCTGGAGCTTCGAATATGAGTAAAGACATTTTGAAGAGTTTTCTCTTCGTTTTACCTGGCAAAGGATACCAAAAGGGTGGGTATCATCATCTTAATTTTAAAAAATGAGAGAACCAAAGCACAGAGAAGGTAAACAATCTGCCTAAGGTCAGAGAGGTGGTAAGTTATTGGTCCAACTAAAGTATTTCCTGCTTTAAACCTATTTTCTCTTGTTTGGTCTTCTGTCAGTTAACTCTAACCATGTCCTAAAGTAAATGTTAAAATTGTTGGTGTGGAAATATTAGGAGCCTAAGAGGGCTTGTAAAACCGCAGAGAATTCAATGGGGCCTAACTTACAACCATGGAAAAAATTAAAATCCCATGTGTAATTTTCTTCTCCAATTTTAACCTAAAATGTGGTGTCTGTGGCAGACCCACTGTTCCTATGACACACTTCCAACACACACAGTCTGGGTAGCAAGTGTCATCCAACCATTCAGGCAGCTATTCATTTATTTTCCTATCATTCTAAGAGTTGGAAAATTAACAGTGTTGTGTTTACAAACCGTCACTGGGCTATTACATAAAAGCTCAAATATGTTTACCTTACTCACAACTCCGGTATGAAGAAGCTCAAAAGCCAAGTTAATATAAACCGATTCTGAGCAAATGTGCAGAAAGTAGCCCTGTTAGAAAGAGGTTAAGCTTTGACCTTCCCAACTTTTCCCGCAGAATGTACAATCCATCACGTACAGGGAAGATGTGAGGTGTTGGTAAGTACCCCTGTTAGTGAGAAATTCTGCTAATTATTACACCAAATAAGCATAGTTAACAGGCCATGGCCACAAGAGGGCCATGTTTCAGGGTATTAAATAGCTGCCTAGGGGTGGAGATGAATATATTACACTATGCCCTCTACCAATAAAACAATTTCCCTGACACCTAGAAAGCCAGTCGGCTGAAGCAATAACACAAGGGTTCCAGGACCCTGCTATGTGAAAAAACGATGCTTCAGTGCCATCTAGTGACTTGTGCCTTTTAAGTTGCAGAGTTAGGGCAACTGGCGATACCTTTAACCTAAGCTTGGAAGTACGAAAAGGAAACAGGAATAGAAGATATGGAATTTTGAAGGCCTCTCAAACTAAATACTTGCTTTTTAAAACACACATATATTCTTTTCTTTTCTTTTTTCTCCACCTCTGGAAAAGATAGCAGAGGGGTAGTAAATTAAGACCAAATAAAACCAAAGGCCTTGAACCCATAAGGCAGACAGGAAAATTAGCATACTCTACGTAATATATTAGCATACTCTACGTAACATATTAGCATAATGCAAATGATTTTTTAAGAAGGTAGGAAAACTTACCAATCTATAGGAAGAGTTATCTGACAATAACTTTGAGGAGTTCCATTCCACCCTCTGACCCAAAATTACCCTTCCCACAGAGACTGTTTCCAGGCTGTTAACTTCTAACATTGTACCAGATAGATACACTGAATACTCCATACAAATATAGTGTATTCCCAAAACAGTGCCACAGAAATCCATTTCTTTCTCAGGCTAATGGTGAAAAGAGATCTGAACTACATTGCTGCAGATACAGTAATGAACAAAGCAAAGTCACTGTCTCCTGGAGTTCGCATTCTAATAGAGGAAGATAGACAAAAAACAAACAAGAAAATATATACTATATCAGATGATGATAAGGACATCAAGAAAAATAAGACAGGGTAAAGGGAATAAAGAAGGCCATCAGGCAATGAGATGGACAGTGCTCTTTTAGGGTAATCAGAGAAAGCCTCCTGAGAATGTAAAGCTTAAATAGAGACCAAAAGGAAGTGAGGTAACCAGCCATGCAAATATCTGAGGGAAGAAAGTTCTAAGAGAGAACCGCAAGTACAAAGGCCCTGAGGCAGGAAGCAGTTGCCTTGTCTAACAACAGAATGGAAGGGGGACAGATCATACAGAAAGCCAGAAGGGTTTGTGGTTGTTTTTCTTTTTTTTTAATAGCAGTTTCATTGAGATGTAATTCACATACCATATAATTTGCCCTTTTAGAGTTTATAATTCAGAATGTATATGCACAGAGTTATGCAATCATCACCACAGCTTAATTTCAGAATATTTTCATTACACCAAAAAGAAACCCTGTACCATTAGCAGTCACTCCTCATTCCTCTCTCCCCAGCCCCTGGCAACCACTAATCTACTTTCTGTCTCTATGGATTTGCTTATTCTGGATATGAAATCATATAATATGTGGCCTTTTGTCACTGGCTTCTTTCACTTAGCATAATGTTTTCAAAATTCACCCATGTTGTAGCATGTGTCAGTACTTCATCTTTTTACTGCCAAATATTCCACTGTATGGATATACCACATTTTGATTATCCATTTATCACTTATGGACATTTGGGTTGTTTCCATTTTTTGGCATATTGGCATTTTTGGCATTATGAGTGATGCTGCTATGAACTTTCACGTGTGAGTTTTGTATGGACATACATTTCCATTTATCTTGGGTAACTAGGAGTGGAGCTGCTGGATTATAACATTACGAGAAACCATAAAAAGGTTTGAGCAGAGGAATGATATGATGTGAATTTTTTTTTTAAATACTTGCTTTGGTTGCTGCACATAGAGAGAGGCAAGGAAAGATGCAGGGAGACTACTTAGGAAGCCATGGCAAGGATCCAGGAGAGAGATGCCAGTAGCCTGGAGAAGAATGGCAGAGGTAGGGGTTGTGAGAAGTGGCTGGATTCTAAATACATTTTGAAGACAGAGGAGACAATCTGCTAACAGATAAGACATGGGATATAAAAAGAAGAGTCAAGGATGTCTCTGAGATTTTTGGCCTGAGCAACTGGAAGCATGAAACTGCCATCCACTGAAGTGGAGATGACTGTAGGAGGAACAAGAAATATGAGTTCACTTCCCACTCCCTTCCTGGAGGGAAGTTCCCCCATGCTCCACTCACAGGGGTCCCTGCAATGCCTGATCAGAAGCAACGGCCTTATTTCTTATTTTGCCTATCCCTTTCAAGAAGGTCTATACCATAGCTCCAACCTACATCAAAGTCTCTTCTGAGCTATTCTGGACATTTTGTTTTTGTAATCAACGAATCAAATTCCAACTGGCAGGACTGAGCAAAAAAACAGAAGAACTGAAAGCTACTTCAATGAAATAACTCATGACAAGATCCATCATAAGAAGTGGTTTATGAAACTACATCTCCCAATTCCCTGGCAGTCCAGTGGTTAGGACTCGGCACTCTCTCTGCCAGGGGCCCAGGTTCGATCCCTGGCTGGGCAGCTAAGACCCTGTAAGCCACGTGGCACAGCCAAAAGAAAAAAAAGTATTAAAAAAAAAAACCCTACATCTCCCAAATGCCCATTCAGAAGTGCCTCACTTTGGAAGAACCGGAAAATTCAGGAAGAGGAAACCATGGTCCGAGAGGCCAGGGATGACTCAAAAGGAAGACCAATCCAACCCTAGCCTTCAAATATGACTGGCAAAAAGAGAAGGCACTTTTCCTCTCTGGCATCTCCAAGACCAAGAACCTGGGTTATTAAATACAGTATAATTTATGTTCTTAGATATCACAGCAACAAATATTTTATTAGAAATGAAGGGGGTGGAGAGAAGAGCCTAAGGGTAAAACATGAGTTCAAAATGCAAAATGTGTTTAGTCAACCCCATCACATACCTTTTCAAAGCAACTAAAATGTGTCAGCATACACTAAGACTCAACAACAGGACTGTTTTAAGATCATCTAAGCCATGATCACTAATACTTTTGAAGGCCCCAACTCAACAGCCAAATAAACATATTAAGTTGTACCATATGTCATATTAAAGTTTCTTTGCAATAGAAAAATATGAGGGGATTTTTAACATTTTCCATTTGAATTCATTGGACTTTGAGAAGCTCATTTATGACTGACTATAATCTCAACAATCATCGGGCATACTTGGGAATTCTTGAGAAATCAGAAAATCCAACTTACAAATTAATCTCAAATTTAATAACATTTGATGAATACTAAATGTAACAACTTATGGAGCTGACAGAGGCTACCTTTTTTAAACACTGAATGAAACACATGTTCATTTCAATTCTGCAATTTTATGTTTGTAATTTGGAGTCAACGCATGTTTTTCAAGTCTTGTACATTTTTATAGACCCCCGAAAAACTCTGGGGCCGAGACTGGTAGCTGCTGAGTTCTGGCCAATGGAACGTGAAAGGAAGTGATGAGTGCCATTTCCGGGTTTGGTCCACACAAAACTCCTAAGCACTTTTCTGCATGTTCTCTTCCCCTTCTGAGTGGCTAGAATAAGGTCACCTGAGATAACCTCAGGTGACCTTACAAGCAATGTACTGAAGATGGTAGAACCTCCTTCAGCTTGCATCCTTAAATGAACGCATGCAGGAAGCCATCCCACCAACCCGTTCCCCTACTCATTACCATTACATCAGCAATAGAAATACATCAGCAAGAAATACATTTTGATTATGTTCAAGCCATTATACAGTATTTTGATATGATTTTTGTTACAGTGGTAACCTACCTTAACTAACATAAATCCGCAAGGCTAGACACAATGCCTAAACGTCTCATAGATAAATGACCCTCTTTAATGATTTACATCTTCACCTTTTTTATTTGTGCAGTTACTAATTCCTAATAAAAATAATATTTAACACTGTATAGCAGTTACCATGTATTTTGTTTGGTTCTAAATGCTTTATGTAAATTAACTCATTTGATCTTCATAACAACCCTCCTTGTAGTTACTATAATTATCCTTACTTGACAGATAATGATACAGGTCAAAAGAAATTAAGTAATCTGCCCAAGGTTACACAACTAGTAAGTGGCAGAGCCAGGACTCAAAGCCAAGTAGTATATGGAAGTGGCATCTATGCTTTTAGTCAGAATGCTATAAACATGGAGAAAGAGGTAAAAACTTGAATTCCAAAGTAGCTTGATTTTCTTCTCTCTCTTGCACAAGAAGGCAAGATAAATGGGCCAAAAGAATATTCAACACTACTCCTCCATGTTTGTCCCATACATGTTCATTTTTAACCTTCAAGAGGACTTCAGATAACTCAGGACAGTTATGATTTGCTCTATCTAAATCCTGACTTTAAAAAGCCATCCACTGCATATGTGAGTAGATAGGTCCAAAAGTCAGTGGAATTATATACTCACTGGCATGAAAATGCAAATATCTCTGGAAGCAGCTAATAAGTAAATCTGTACTCTTCCAAAGAAGCAAGGATTAACTTCATTGTGGGTTAAATTAGCTGAACATCACAAAAGGACATCCAAAATAAACAGTCATGTACTGGTGGTAGCCAGGGGTGATGTGACTGAAGACACACTTGATGAGGAATTCCAAATGTGGTCGTGAACATTTTCCTGATTCAAAGTAAACAGAGAAATAAGGCAAGTTTTGACATAGACAAGACATTTGAGATCATAAAAAAGCAGCAGCCTCACCAACAGGCCACAAGTCTAGATTCAATGCATATTTCAGATGACTCATGAACCACCCCCAAAATGACTCTGTACTCACGAGCCAAACAGAGGCCATTTCTCCACTTACGAAGCTGCCTGTCCATTCCACCAACGTTCTGCTGCACAGATTTGCCCCTTTGTGCAACAACCAGAGAATTTAAAAGAAGTATAAGATCCCCTTGGTACCAACTACTAGGATAAGACATAACTATCTAACTTCTACCTCAAAGGAAGCCACAACCCCACTTCCCAGAACTGCCTCCCTAAAGGCAGAATTGACCAGCAGCCATGATGCTGAGTCAAGTGACATTTACCTATTCCCGTGCCCAGTACTGCACTAGAAATGTTAATATATATTATCTCTTCTAACTGCAAAGAATTTGAAACCAGAGCTCTACCTGGCAGCTAACAGAGAAGACAGGCGGACATGGAAATGGCCAAAATTCATGCAGCTGCTTTTGTGAGTAACCAAGTGAAGGACCCAAGGATGTCAGGTACTTAGATCATTTTAGAAAAGACATAAAATTGGCTCTGACACTGCAAGTGTGGAAGGAAATCCCAAATGTTAGAGACATTAATCAGTCACTGAACATCTACCTAAATACTGTACCTAGGCCTAAATACTGTGTGCCTAGGCCTGTGCCGGCTATTGGGGCTGACAGAAAAGGACTCTGCAGCTAACATCTCATCATAGCAGCTAATAACAGCTAACATCAGTGAGCACTTACTACGTGTCAGGCACTATACTAAGTGCCTTAGCCTATGTTAACACTTTTAAACCTCAAATCAACCCCATGAACAATCCGGCAAGAATTTCCAGACACAGGAGGAAAATATTGATACATGTCTTATTACAGTAGAAAGTCAAAACTTTAATATGAAACTATTATTTTTGGATGATTTCTAGGGATTCTTTATACCCTTTAGGCCAGTAAACAATTTATCCCTTGATTGTTACTAAATTGTTCAAAATATCCTCAGAACCTGACTTGTAAATATTATAAAACCTAACCTGTAAATGCAGTATGTTGAACGCCACCACATCACAATAACCACAAGGAAACTAGTTTCCTTGATGCAACATTAAAATTGAGGAGTCTCATGGGTTTCATAATGGCATCTTTAAAAGAGGCACCTTTTCCTGTTTAAAAAAAAAAAATCCATAAAGATAAAGTGAGCCTTGTTCCAAAGTAGCAGGAAAAAAAAAAAAAGGAAAGTGAGAATACAGCATTTTAATAAGAAGTTTCACAGCAAAAGATTCAACATGAACTCTACTGCTACTGAGAAGAAAGTAATTCTGAACAGTGTCAAAATTAGTCTTCATTTTTACTAAGAACAAAAGAGTTCCCATCTTTGAGGTCAGATTAAGGTAAGAGACAGGCTGGATTGAGCCATCCATCAGGTAAAATAAATGCTTCTGGACAGTGCCTAGACTAAACAGGGCCAAGAATTCCTAAGAAAAACACCGCTTGTAACAGTGGAGGTCAGCACAGAGGCCTGACCC
Organism: Eubalaena glacialis; assembly: GCF_028564815.1. Taxonomy (NCBI): domain Eukaryota; kingdom Metazoa; phylum Chordata; class Mammalia; order Artiodactyla; family Balaenidae; genus Eubalaena; species Eubalaena glacialis. The sequence continues at coordinate 31,195,597 of NC_083733.1, forward strand.
AGTGGGGAGATGCCCTGTAGCTGTAGGTCTGGGGAAGGTTACCCTGCAAATTCTCATCAGACACCTAATCAATATCACGCCTTAGGACCTGAACTGCTACTCTAAAATCAATATTACCTTTATTTTAAGTAGCAGGAGGAACAATGAGATGATCTTGTTCCTTATAAGTCCGTCATGGAAAATCTGGTTCATGGTGTGTGTCATCTTCTGTTTTTGCCTGGGAGGAATGCTTTTGTGGGGCTTGGAGACAGTCTGGTACTGAAATCCAGAGACAGGAAAGGTGAAGGGGTAACACTAGCTCAGGAAAGCTAGGTCCTAAAAATTCCTTACAACCTAAGGAAGAACAAGGATTCACGAGGAGAGGGGTTCCCAGGCTTAAACCCATCGGCTCTACGCTGATGACTCAGAATTTCTATCTCCAGCCCCGACCTCCAGATTCTCCCTGCGCCACAGCCTAAATGATGGCCCCAGATATGTGAACGTCCAAAGGAGAACACCTGATTTCACAGCCACGGCTTCTTCTTCCTCAGTCTTCTGATCTCAGTAAATGGTCACAATGCAATCCATCGAGCTCAAACCGTGGAATTTATCCCTGATTCCTCTTTTCTTTCAAAACCTTTTCAAACCCTGTCAGCTTTGCCTCTGAAATATATTCTAAATCCTTCCCCCTTCTCTCCACCTCTATAATCACCACCTGGGCCAAGCTATCAGCTTAGCTCTCCCCCTGATTTCTCTTCCTAATTCTACCCTGGCCCTCCACTATTCCCCACACAGCAGCCAGAGTGATCTTGACAAAATGCAGATCAGATGCCGCCACCCCACACACATACACATACACACACGCGCGCACGCGAACACAAACTCCATCTTCAAACCCTCCAATGGGTTCCCATCAGGTCTGGCATTAAACCCAAATCTTTACTACAGCCTAGAGGCCCTAAAGTGATCTGGCTTCATTCCTTCCCTCTTTTGTCTCTTTCTCCTTAACGTCTGGTCACTGAGCATCTGAGTTCCTCCTACATGCCATGGCCCTGTGGCTGGAATGAACACCCTCCTTATCCTGCAGATCTCACATCAAAAGCCAACCTCAGACCACTCTCTCCACCGCAGGTCCCTTCCCTCAGTCATTGTACCATACTGTTTATCTAGTAAACATGGCCTTATTCATTATCATCTTAAATATTGTTTATTGCCTTTCTTCCTCTAATAGAATGTTAACCTCCATCAGAGGAGGGACTTTGGTCTGTTTGTCACCACTGAATTCCCAGAGTACAGTATAGCACTGAGCATATATGGTCAGAGATGGAATTTAAGAACAGGTAAACCTTTGACGTGCCCTATACGTGCCCTATAGAAATATCGTACATTTCTAACATTTTGCATGTGAAGAGTGAGATGTTCAAGAAGACGCACAAAGAAATAAATTCTCAACTGTGCATATGCTCTCTAGACCAATTCTGAGCAGCAAATATGACAGTGGAAGTTCAGAAGAAGTCTCAAATTGCCAATATCACATTTGCCTCTACAGATCAGTGAATTCAATCCTTCCTTTCCCTATCTGTCCATCACAACACACACACACACACACACACACACACACACACTTCTCACCAATCTCGATCTCCCTCCATCAATCAAGAACTTCTAAATGTCTCACTTCCTCACTTCCTAGATAAAACCTTTTGGGTCTAACTGAAGAAGAAAGGAAAAGAAGCTAATGTTTATGGAGTATATCCCACGTCCCGAGTATTGTGCTGAATGCTTAGAAGCTTTTTCACTGGGACGTAAATTATCATTACCCCACTTTCGGAGATGAGAAAACTGAGTCAGGCCCATGATTTGCCAGAAGACAAATAAGTGGCAGAGGCAGGATTTAAATCCACATCATTCAAACCCTACAATCCCAATTCTTGCCAAGTCATCATTTTAGCAACAAAAATAATAAGCATACCAATATTATCTTACTTCTACTGTTTCAATTTGGGGATTAACACATCCTTTCACAAATAGGTCCATACCACATTTCACTGATAATGGATCCTTAGACCATAAACTTCTTTGTATGCAATGGAATCCCGCATTATAAATAGAAAACTCCTTTAAAAGTTCCCTTACTTATAATCTATGGACACAATATTACAGTTGTAAAGGAAAGTTTCACCAAATTTCCCTTCCAACATTATTACCTTGACTTTACAAGCGACAGAAATTTGTCAGTTTAGGACAATGTGATCACAGGGACAAATAATTTTGTTTAGCATAACTCATCTCAAACATCCAGAGAGCTCATGACAGATACCAAAGTCAGATGATCCCCTTGAAAGGCCAATGTCTGTGGTCAATCTGAGCTTCCTTATTAATACATGATTCGATTCTAATACTGCTAAAAACCAAAAGCAAAAACACTACATTAAAATAGCTCCCAAACACAATCTGTGGGTTTTTTTTTTTACATATACCATGTGTAAAATTAAATTTAATAAATCAAATTATTTCCTGTCAACATTTATTCATCATCAATGATAAATATTTTCAATAATACTACATAATACCATGAAATCTAAAAAGGTTTATCACTATAAGAAAAATTTACATGCAAAGTACTGGCAGAGTGGCAAAACAAATTGGTTTGGCATGTTCACTTTAGCCCTTTTCTATACTGGAACTTATTCGAAATTCTCTAAATATATCAGCTCAGATAAATATCTCCCAAACCTTTCCTAAGTAATCCATATACTGCTGCCATTATATTAACTTTCTCTGTGGATCATTATTAAATAAATACAACACAAGCCTATTTAAAATAGCATTGCATTAAAAATAGATAAATCACATATATTGTTTGAAAATAACATATTAGGATATTTGGTTCTTTGCTAGTCAAGTCTCTATTTTTACAGCTAATAAAATGAGGGCTTTTAAGGCAAGTTTAATAATGAGATATTGATTAAATTTAAACTTGTGATGGCAAGAAACCATGACTTTATATGGTCATGAATATATATATAATTGAAGAATATATAAATGTATAACTGAATCACTTTGCTATACAGCAGAAATTAACACAACATTGTAAATCAACTATACTTCAATAAATTTTTTTTAAAAAAAAGAAACCATGACTTTTTAGTCTCTTTTAAGGACTGATTAAAACTTGGCTTTTTGTAAGGTTACTGTCTACAAAAGGAGCCTTGCTCTTGTGAAAAGCTACTGCAAACAACAAAATATCACCAAATCAACAACTCTTCTTTCCCTTCATTTTCTTTTTCCTTTCTTCCTTTCTCTCTCTTTTTTTTTTTCTTTCTGTTTTGCTTTTACGATCATAGAGTGGTGAGTCATTTGGCATCAGGTTCAACCCCAAACGACAAAAACCCACCCACTCTCTTTCCCACCCTAGCATGCTCTCCGGATGTAAATATTTCATGGCATTACCATGATTCACTCAATGCTTATATTGTCTGATCAAGCCTCTATTTCTGTCCGTTAGATTCTCTGGAGGATAGAGTTTTTGCATGCCTGCTGCTCAGTCACATAAAGCCCTTGCTTCTCAAAGGTTCTTCAAAGTTCAGTAATTTATTAAACACTGTGCTGGGGTTGGTAAGCACTCACAGAAATGCATAACTACAGAATATGTGGAACTATTAAAGAGTTTCTTCAATAAAAAAGGTGACTTTATAGAGAAAATGACAGAATTGTTACTTATACTAGAGGGGCATACTCTCAACAACTGAAGCTATCCTAGGCTGAGAGGCATGAGCTAAGATGAACGCAAGTACCTGGTTACAGGTAACAGTCACTAAGCAAACGCACTGTGAAATAGACTATTACGGAAGTCTAAAATCAGAACTCAAGTCCCAGATTTCCCCTTTTTCAGTATAATGACTGGTCAGGTCTCCAGTTCTCCTCTTTCTAAATACAACTGAAAATTTGCAATTTCAGTGAAATACTTTTGAAGCTGTAAGCCAATGATATTTTTAACTGAATGATATTACTCCCAAAGTCTACTCACTATGCCTATTCCTTCCTACTGACCTCTGAGCAATAGGTTGAGAGGACATTGAAACAGAATCACATAAAACACATATAGAAGCAAAGTAATAAAAAAAAAAAATTGAGTATATATTTTGACCAGCAAGTACTGAATTCAAATTCATCAGAAGCCATAGGGAATACATAAGCAGACTGCAACATCATCCTATGTTCACAGGCTACAAAACCTAGTTAGGTGGTGAAGCACACATTGAGTGCATAGAGTAAGACCCAGAACAGAATGAAATTCATTGCTAAACTGAGCGGGAGTCTTCGAGGGCCACAGTAGGTAGACCCAAGCCAATCTGAGCAACAGCAGTCAAGGAAGACGCTAAGGAAGAAACTATTTTCTACTTATTACATTTTATTTTCTTAATTTGATTTTCAAATAAACCTTAGGAAAAGAAACTCTGATACCCAGATGAATGATTAACACAACAAATTAACTTCCGGTTGAACATGGCAGATACAAAACATGCTCTTAGCTCCCTCCCAAAATCTCACGAAAATGCCTGTAAAGAAATCAAAACAAAATAAGCCAAAAAACAAAAACAAAAAACAACAACACAAATCTTCAAGGACAAAGCGAATGAGAGAAAAGATAACAGCAGATAAAAGATGTCAGCCCCACATTTTGGAAGATGAAAAGGGAGTGTTAACTAATGTAATAGAACAGGAAAAGTTGAAGCCTACTGGCAGGGCAGGGGTTGAGGAAGGAAAGGGGAAGATGAATAAGGGTGGAGCTGATTCATTCCACCATCTCCAGAAAGGCTCAGGAATTACAGCGACCAGGTACCTCTGATGGCAGGTGCATTTCAGAAGTGGAGCTGAAAACAGGAAGCCTGGTTAGAAGTCTACGAACAGAAATTAGACAGCATGTCCTTTCTCTGAATCCCAATCATCAGGTAGCCAGCACAGCCCTGACCAAGCAAAAGATGGTTTATTGTCTGAAAGCAGTTGGTACAGGGAGTTCTGAAGCCTAAGTACCCAGCCCAGCTGAGCCCTGAATGTCAGCTCTTAGGGCCTTCTCGTCTTCTCTGGGTATCTGTAGCTTCATGAAGAAAGGTCTTGCTAGGGTCATTTTTCAGCTCTTGGGCTGGATACTCAGTGGGCTTTTTTGATTTCAAAATTCAAGTCTTATAGATCAAGAAAATTACCTTGTATTATTTCTTTGATAATTTCTTCCCTTCTGATATTTTTGGTTCTTACTCTACAACCCATATAATCAGATATTGGACCACTTGGACTGACCCTAATTTTGTATCTTTCCTCTCTAATCTTCCATTGCATTGTCTTTTTGTTCTACTTTCTGAGTTCTACTTTATTTTCTAATCCTATTGAAATTTTAACTTTTGCTATCATATTTTTAATTGGGTCTCTAAAGGCTCTCCCCCCACTTTTTAACATTTTACAATGGAAAATTTCAAGCACACAAAAATAGAATTAAATAATAAGCCCTCAGGTACTTATTACACAGCTTCAACAATTATCAACATTTTCCTAATCTTAACTTCTCTATTCCTTTACCCTACCTTTCCTTCTGAATTACCTCAAAGCAAACCTCAGGCGTCATAATTCAATTGTAATTCTTCGGTATGTATCTCTAATACATAAGGACAACCTTTTTTAAAAAATATAATCACAATACACTACCACAACTAACAAACTTAACAATATGAATGCTCCTTTTTATTAATATCCTATTCCTGTTTCATATATGTAGCATCTTTCCTCATCTCTTTAAAAATATTAATCATCATTTGTTTTGAAGTTTTGTCTTCTGTTCTCCACACTGTCATATTTCTCTGGGTTCCCTTCCTTCTGTTGTTTGCTTTGTATTGTCATTCTTGTTGGAGGCGTTCCACACAGTGTTTCGTGATCCTTGCCTATCCGTTCATAATTTCAAGTGAGGCAAACCAAATGGGACTGAAAGCACTGTGTGCAGAAAATGAGTTTGTCAACTGGTGGACCCTGCTGTAGGGTTATACGATGGGAATCTGGCCTTTTCTTTAGATATCCCCAAATGTCAACCTACATATTTTTCTTTGGGCTGGTCAACTTCCTTGAAAAGGAATCCTCACATCTCCTTCTCTGGTGACATCAATTATATAATCTCTCTAATTAACAGAGACCACAAAGGGCAGACCCTCATTGGCTTCCAGTCTGAGGAAGTAAATATGGTATATTTGGACCATATGGTTTGAAATGTCAATTAGTAGACTGCTCTTTAAAATAAAGAGCTTTCAAATAAAAATCCACATTTTTAACTTCCTTCGAAAAATCAGAGTATCTGCAAACACTGGGCCCACATTCACACACTGAAGCTAAGTTGCAGCTGGCCCCTGTAGGTGGTATATGTACTTCTTACTTCTTACACTGGCACCACCAGACCCTGCTGTCCCTCCTAGGTAGGTAAAGCGTAAGCTTCCTGCTATAATGAGATGTCACTGCATAAAAGGAAAATACATTTGTAAAATATACTTTGCTTTATTTTATTCTGGGATATCCTGGAAAAGAGCTGACTGAATAATCCAGCCAATGGAACAACAGTAAAATCAGACAAAACAGACCCCAGCACTCGGCAACAAAGGAAAAGTGAAACCCTGTATCAAAATAAACCTCCCTCCAAAACCTGAGTCCCCTCACCACAACCAGAATCAGCTCTTCTCAAAGGGCCATATGCCCAAGTGCAGAACTTCAGCTGAGAGACAGACAGACAGACAGACACAGAGAGACAGAGAGAGAAGGGAGGGGGAGAGAGAAAGGGAGGGAGAAGAGAAGACAGAAAGAAAAAAAAGGAAGGGAAAGAGGGGAAACGGAAGAGAGAGAGAGGCATGAGAGAAAGGAACAGAGATTTGTCCTTTGCATTCTGATAGGGAAAGGAAATTCTCAAAAATGCTTTTCCTTCACCAAAGGGTAGGCAAATCATGCTTTATAGGGGTAAAGACAGATCAAGTTTTGAATTCATAGACTTATAAAAGCCTTAAAGTCTCTTTTCTTAGATAATAGACTTGGTATTTTATGTATATGTATATGTGTATATATATATATATATATGTATATAGAGTATGTCATACTATATATGAATTTATATATTTTCCATAATATATATATATAGAAATGACATGACCAAGATTAGCAAACACATAAGGAAAATTCCTAGAAGTTTCCGAAGACAGTTTAGACATGTTCAAGTGACTTTTTAAAACACAAAATGATAGGCCATTAAAAATATCCAGTGACGTTTTTTAACTGGTTGGAAAACAGGTTTTACTCTGTTTCTGAGTTAAAAGTCATCTCCGTGACTCCTGGCTATATACCTATTAGCTAAAAACAACAATGCTACAAAACTGGCTTTTGGATTAACAGCCCTGTCATTTATCCTTTAAATGTTTATCTCCTTTGGTCACAATTTTATTGTGGTTAAACAGCAACTAGTGTGGGACCACAAGCATTCAGATGCTCTGAGTACACAAAGAGCACACTATTCTGTTTTCCAGCTGAATGGACTTTTACTTGTGTGAACAAAAGACAAGACCCTGCTATTCTTCAAATGAAAAGGAAAGAAACAGCAAGGAAAAACATGGCACAGAAAACCTTTCTCTTGGTTCACGTTACAAATGCTAATAAGAACTGAACCAAATAGCTGTTTTTTTTCTCCTCCAAAACTTTAAAAAATCATGAAAAGTAATTATACATCTCAGCATCTATTTTAAAAGGGTGTGTTAATAATAATTTGCAATGCACAATAGCTAATATAGTACATGTTATCTAATATAGATCATATTAGAGAAGGGATGGCTACATGCACATTTTATGGCCTAAAACCAATGAGTCAGGCAAAATATAAACAGTGGTATCCAGCAAAGGAACTGAAAGCACTGAATAGACTTGACACTGCAACCTAAAATTTTAAAAAGCTCCCCAAGTCCTTAAGAAAGCAGATGAAGTTACATCCCTAAGGCCCTCCAATAACCTAAAAAAAGAAGCTGCTGCTGCTTCAACACTGGAAGGCAGTGAGGACTCCCTGACCTGACTCTTGCAGAAGGCCATTAAGATCAGCCCTGGTTATCACTTTCCTAAATGAGTTACATTCTGTTCCAGTCTTTGTGCTACCCTATCTCTCATATATCTTTCATACTCATATATCTCTCAGGTCTTTAGTTCTTAAATAAATTAATGCATTATCATTGTCACAGGTTGTTTTAATTTGTAGTAGTTGAAAGAAGGAAGAGTTAGGGATCTGTTTGAATTTTGACATTAATATTCAGGATGACAGAAGGAAATCTAAGGGCTTGGGATTTCTCTTCCTCTTCTGCAATGTGTAGAAATCGTGTATGATCTAGGATTAGGTTTGGCTGCAAGTGACAGAAAATCCAAAATGGCAGTGGCTTCACCAGGCTGGTATGGTGGTTCTCATGCTGTCCTCAGAGACTCAAGCCCCTTCCAGCTCACCACCTTAAGGACTGGCCCTCACTCTCAAGATCCAAATGCAGCATTTACATTCCAAGCAGCAGGATTTAAAAAGGGCCTCAGAAGAAAAGGGCAAAGGGCACACACCAGCTTTCTCTGAAGGAAACATCCCAGAAACGACCACAGGCTACATCCTCTTAGTCAGTGGCCACACCGAGCTGCAGGGGAGGCTGGGAAATGCAGTCTGTATTCCGGGCAGCCAACTGTCCTGAAAAGTCCATGACAGAAGGAGGCAAGAAGGGATTTGGGAGTTAATTTGCAGTGACTACCACAAAGAGATTTCCTAGTTTTATAAAACTAGAGATAGTTGATAATGTCAAGCAAAAAATCTTCTTCAGAATAAGGAACTTGCAAATGCTCCAAACAGAAGAGCCACTGAGATATACGGACCTGACAACGGAGCCCTATCTCAATGATCTGGATCAGACAGCTGAATATTCTCATGTTCTTCTCCCCACCCCCACCCCAGGAGTGAGTGTCCTGTTCCCGTGACTCCCACAGACCTGGAAGCTTCTCCCCTGGGTCGTGTCAACTGTCCAAGTACTTCAGCCTTGCAGCCCAATCACCTCCCATCATTAAGAAAGAGAGGCCTTTCACATCCAAGGGGCAAATCTCACACAAATGACATTTGGCTGATGCCTAAAGGTGACAGGGATGAGAGCAGGATAAATAAAGAATAATGTAGAAGTCAGTTGGGGCAGCCTTTCATTATAGCCCTTTCAAGAGCTATTAATCTTGGTCATAGTCAGTCGGCTAAAAATAACTACTTCTAAAACATGCTGTACACACCAACTAGCAGTAGTAACTAAGGTCAGCCCTTTTAACTTAGGAAAGATGTGGCTTCTGGCTTGCCTATAGCTGTCTGAAACGGTGTTTGCACAACTGTTCCAGCCCAACTTCGTCTTCAGTCACATCTAACAATAATATCAAAAGGAAAAGCCACTATCAGCAATATATTGTCAGACTATCGGTAAGTTGTAGAGGCACCTGGAAGAATAAAGACTATTAGGGACTTCCCTGGTGGTATCCAGTGGGTAAGACTCCCAATGCAGGGGGCCCGGGTTTGATCCCTGGTCGGGGAACTAGATCCCACATGCATGCCGCAACTACGAGTCCACATGCTTCAATGAAGATCCCGCGTGCCACAACTAAGACCCGGTGCACCCATAATTAATTAATTAATTTTGAAAGATAAAGACTATTAGAAATATTTTACAGGAAGATTTGTTACTTCCTTTGATTATAATGAAGGTAAATAAAATTTTAAATAATTAAACATCATTTTTTTCCAAAGTCTTTCATTGCTGAGGTATTTGAACGGAGTGCCGTTTGTCATAATTCATCCAAGCTCTGGATCTGGAATTCCATACTATAGATTCAGCTCTGTAATTAAGCAGCTTCGTAATCTTGAAGAAGCCAACAAACTCTCTGCGCTTCATTGGGCCTCAGCTGTACTATGGGGAAGTTTGACTCAGAAAAGCCATGTGGTTCTTTAGAGACTCAACAGTACATATAGATGGGTTTGTATAAACCCATAAGTGATAACACTTAATAATAATACAATAATAATTATCTAAACATCAAATTCGTCAATAGGACCTACCTGAAAGAGGGGATTATAAGAGGATTCACAGCAGGGTTTCTTTAAGTCATGGACACTTCCCACCTCAGTTCACTAACAATACAAATATGATATAAAAAATAAACAAAGACATTGGTGGCATAAGGGAAGGTGCCCTGTCATGCAAACAGATAAACCACAGCAAGAGCAGCCTCTAGTTGTGGGTCAGTAGGTAGCAAGCAGCAGGAACATGAAGAAAGGGGAGTATCTTTTAAATGAAACCACAGCAGCCAGACTGCCTACAGTTAGAAGGAAACACAACATGGAAAGCCTAGCTTTATATGAGAGCAGAAAGCTTCTGATATAGGGAGAAGGGTCACTGCTTCTACAGTGCCACATTTCCCAGCTGAGGAAATGGTGAGATTGAGCCCAATGTGCTCTCTTTCAAAGAGACATCTAAATTATAGGCGTGGGCACTGTATCAAATATACAGTGAATGGAAACCGCTCACCTCCCAAGATGGCAGTCTTACCTAGTACGTGTGGGGCTCACTGGAGGATGTAGTGATTGGGAAAGACAAGAACCCAAGTGGCACTAAATAATAAAAGCAGGAGTTACAGCCAAATTATGGGACCTCCTAAGACCAGGAAAATTCCCAGCAAATATTTTGTAAATTACATGAAGTTAGTATTATAAAGCATGCACACAGATGCAAAACTTGGAAGAATTTTTTCAATTATACCAAACCCCAAAAAGTGTAAGTTCCTAGAGGAGGAGCTATAAATCTTATAACATTTTCATACTCTATTCATCCTTACTGGGCTTCATCAAATAAATGCCTACATTAAAAAAAAACAAAAATAAAACCCTGCAGATAGGTTTTCAAACTCCCAATGAAGGATGCTTTAATAAAAAAAGTTATATCTGACTACATGAATTTTCCTTGCAAACTCTTTATACCTTGGGGGAACTTGGTTTACTTTTATTATAACTGTAAACTTCATTTATCATTTCACAGGAGACATTAAAATAATTGTGGGCAACCTGATATTGTCCCTTGTAAGCCACATTCCTGCCCTGCAGATACACTGCCACCACACAGCTGGGTTAGAAGATGGTGTTAAAATTACTGTGGAACCACATAATTGCTCCATCATTAGTGGCTGAGGGGTAGGGTTGGGGGGGGCGGGAATGAGTCTTAAAACAAATTATTCCACATGGATTGAAAAGGGATGGGCACAAACAGATACAAGGCTGGTTGCTGAGCCGTAGTATAGAAATCAACTTTTCACAAAGTTTTTTGATAATATTTGAACACTACCCTCTTGAATTACAATTCCTAGAATCGAAACTGATTTCTATTCAAATCCGCTTTGACCCAGCTCGTCTACTTACATGCCTATATGGATATACCACATTTTGTTTATTCATCAGCTGACAGACATTTGTGTTGTTTCTACTTTTTGGTGATTATGAATACTGCTACTATGGGGGGGAAAAGTATATAAAAAAAAGTCTAACCCTGCAAAAGTCTGTCTCTCTCCTATTACTTGAACATCTAAACTTTCCCTCCTAAAGAAGTAACTATTGTTGAATCTTTCCAGAGATATTCTACCTTTATGTAAGCATTTTACACAAAGAGTAACAAGTATTCTGCACCTTGTTTTTTTAATTTAAATATCTTGAAGACTGTTTCATATTGGTACATATAGAACTGTTTCTTGTCAATGGTACTAGAGTAGTTCATCGGCTACATCTTCCTTAATATTTTTAACGTGTCTCCTACAGATGGACATTTAGATTGTTTTCTTATGTTTTACCACTACAAATAATGCCACAATGAATATTCTTGTTCATATGTCTTTGTACTCATGTGCCAGTAAAGAAAGTGGAATAAATTCATGTAAGTAGAATAGCTGGGTCAAAGGGGATTTGAATATAAATTAATCTTGTTTCTAGGAGATTTTAATTCAAGAAGGTAAAATACAAGAGTCAAACCCTGACTGTTGCTTGAATAAGAGGGTGTATAATCAGCAGCATTACTAGAAAATGAGCAATTGGCTGCATAATAATTTTGTTAATATCTTTAGTGAGATATAATTCACATAACATAAAATTCACCCATTTAGAATGTATGATTCAATGGTTTTTAGTATATGCACAGATTTTGCAACAATCATCACAATCTAAATTTAGAACTTTGTCATCATACCAAGAAGAAACCCCGTACCCATTAGCAGTCACCCACAATTCCCATCTCACCACATTCCTAGCCCTAGGCAATCGCTAATCTTTCTGTTCTTTATACAGTTGCCCACTGTAGTCATTTTATATAAATGGAATCACATAATATGTAGTTTTTCGTGTTTAGCTTTCACTTAGCGTAATGCTTTCAAGGTTCACTGATGTTGTACTATGTATCAGTACCTCATTCCTTCATGTTGCAGAATAATATTCTATCATATAGCTACACAACACTTTGTTTATCCAATCAGTTGATGGTCATTTGGGGTTGCTTCTATTTTTTGGCCATTATGAATAATGCTACTATGAGCATTTGTAAGTTTTTAGGTGGACATGTTTTCATTTCTTGTGGGTATGTATCCATGAGTGAGCAAATGAGTGAATGAGTGAGTGAACCGATAGAAACTTGCATAAAAAAAATTTTTTTTTAATGTGAACGTTGCCCAGGAAAGAAAACAAAACATTGACACCTGATAGATTAACAAGAAGACTCTTAACAGTACTTTGATGACAGAGTAGACGTCAGTATCTTTAAAATGACATTTTAAATAAGATGGCATTTATTTGAAAATGAATATGAAAATTAAATAAATGTCCATACTTATTAGGTTTAAACAAATCCAGAAATGTCACCAGCCAAGTGAACAGAGGAGGTAAAGTTCTATTCCTTCAGATCTACGACCTTCCATGATTTCTTCTCATTTCTTATCCTCTGAAATGTCTTAACTCCCATGTTCTGTGTACAATTCAATAAAGTAAACTTGTTCTGAGCTTGTACTATGTTCTATGCACCCTGCTAGGCCGAAAGACACAAAGATTAATAAAACCCTTGAGTTTCCATGCTCTAGGAACTCACATTTTTTTAATGTGTGACACTTTTTTGTATGCAGAGATTTTAAGGGTATCAACCAAGGGAGAGCAAACTTTTTCCATAAAGGGCCAGACAGTAAATATTTTAGGCTTTGTGGGCCACATATGGCCCCTACTGAATATTCTCATTTTTCTTTTTTTTTCCTTTACAATCTTTTAAAAATGTGAAAACTATTCTTAGCTCAAGAGCCAGGCCCTAGTATAAACTATAAGCAAAGAGGAAAATTACACAGGTAAGACAGGTTCACTATCTTACCAATTAAACATGCTAGATACAATTTAAAATTCATTACTGTGAGTTATAATAGTCTCAACTCAACTCTGGCTCCTCTCACTAATTATCCTTTTATTTCCACGACTCTCTTTATACCAGTATTTTTTCTCCCACAGATGCCTTGGTAATTGATGAAATAAACTCTTTTCCTGTCCCTAAATTAGGTCTACCCTTCAATTCCCAACTGAAACTACATTTGGTAAAAGTAACTGAAACCTTGAATACCAGGCCCTAGGTAACACACACATACATACACATGCACACACACATCTCTTCCTGTACTAATCCCTCTGTGTTAGTGAAAATGGTCTAGGCTACACTGTGAGTAAACTCCCGAATCTAAGGGACTTAATACATAAAGGTCTTTCTTGGTCAAGTTCCCTGCCCAATATGGGCCAATGAGGGCTCGACTCCACAGTCATTCATGGACCGAGCCTAATGGAGATCCCACCATCTGGAATACACAGCCCCCAAGGTCACTGTAGCAGGGCAAGGGAAAACACACAAGTAGCACACCAGCCCTTAAATGTCTTGACCAGGAAATGATACTTATCACTCCCACTTCATTTCATTGGTCAAAACTAATCATATAATTCCACCTAACTGCAAGGAAGCTGGAAGTTGTGACCTTCCAGTGCGCTTACAAAGAAGAGCAAAAACTAGGAGTTGAATAGAAAAAGCTGAAGCAGATACAGGATGCCAGAGACAACCTCACCAAGGCTGGGTGTGACTCACTGATCTCACAGTTATACATTATGCAGTATGATTGCTGAGGTATGGTATATAGACTACTCAGGCATAAATCAATCCCCATTCACCATCCTCAGACTCTTCAGTCTAGTAAAGCCAAGTCATACCACATTCCTGACTTCAGTGCAGCAGAAATGAACAACGGTCACTTACCCAGTTGGCTCTGGGGTGATGTTATAGGGCATATCCCATAAGCAGTTCCAATATTAATCAAATTTTAGGCTCATCCAAAGCAATAAAACCTTCACACAACACCAGCAACAGCAAATATGCATTGAAATGCATACCTGAGAACATGATGAGAAAATGGTAATTGATCATTTTGACAGAAAGACGCTGAGATCTTCCTACCAGACCCCATGCCTCTCCCATATGCCCTATGTCCCCTTTGAGGACACATCACACAAAATCTACTTTACACACAATGCCATGCTCCGTATTTTGTATCGAGTAAGGTGCCTAATAAACACTTCTTTATTTGAATGAAATACTGAAGGAACTGAATCAATGAAATTATGGTGGAGCTGAATCCTGTTACAGTATTGCCTCTTTCATAGCAACATTTGAGAGCTAAAAGGCTGGGACAGAAAGAGCTGCCTGTTTGCCAGAAGAATCAGAGAAGGTATGTGGAGTGGGTAGTCAAGTTGGACTTTGGCTCACAATGCCCCAAGGACACTGACAAATAGCCCAATAATAACCCATCTGAGTCTCAGAAGTCACTCCTTAGAGCTGCTCTATAAAAGCCAAAAGGAATTATTCATTAGCGAGTGTGAATACCACTGGATACCACCAGCAGATTGTGTTTGGCCTTGCTGAATTATTCATTAGCATTAGTGAGAAATGTACAACCCAAAGGGTGTTAAACCAATCCAGATTGTTCAGCAATGTTTGTTTTCCTTTAAAAATATTAAAAAAAAAAAAAATCACCTCCAAGCTACAGTTCTTATATTTAAAACCAGTTATAAATCTGGCTAAACAAGTAGGTGAAGAGTAGAAAGTCAAGTAAGAAAGGGATCTCCGTGATCTTATTTAATATTCATCATTATAATGACAGGCAGTAGACTGAACCAATGTTTGTTTACCTGTCCACATCTTGCCTTTTTAGATGTTGTATGGTCAAAGACAGTAGGAGCTCTACAATGAGATTCATATGTGGAGGGGGGAAAAAACTCTTTTGAGTCCTGTCACAGAGCAGATGCAAATTTAATTACTGTGCGTTAAGCTTTCCATCTTGTCTAGGTGTCCTTGGAAAGCAACTGTAAACAAGAAGCACTCGGCAATCAGGTGTCAGGGGCTCATTTGATCTGCTAGGAAATATGTCACAAATCCCTGGCAGGAAGTGAGTTGGGAAAGGGAACAAAGAGAGAGAGCTGACAGTGTTGGGGGCAGATCTTGGGGGTGTGCCTGTTAGTGCTGGAGACCGCTCCCACTCCCAGCTCCAACTTCCCGGAGAAAGTGCTCCCTGCCTGACAAGCCTCTCTCATCTCACATTTGTTATACATTTTCCTGTGGTCTGCAGAAATCACCAGCACAACTGGGGAGTCAAATGGAGAGAGACTATGCACAATTAAATTATTCGAGACTAAGGAAAACCTAGCATGAGCTGATTTTTTTTTAAGACAATTGGACAACTCCGGAAATCAGTGTGGAATCTAAATTCAGGTAAAAGAGATCCTATCAGCCAGCAGTCTCAGAAAACCACAGGCCTAGCTGCATTCCCATCTTTTCAGTGTGCCCCTAATTGAGTAAGAAGAATGTTCCATCCTATGAAGCTCCAGGTCTGAACCTGAGCTGTCAAATGCCCAGCTGTTTCTATGATAATGGGTGCTGCATTTGTCGGCAAGTGATAGGAAGTGATCCCTGAATGTACGCAATTTGTAATGCTGCAAAGAGCCTGTAGCCTTCCTGAAGGGAGCCCACATCCGGAGCTCGCTTCTACAAGACAACTGCAGAAAATGGATTTCTGCCCTCACAACCATGGTTCCAGAAGTGCTTTCTGCTGAATTATTCTATAGGAATTTTAAATTTTAGTGCTTAAGTCAAACTCTCCCCACCGCTATAATGAATTAACAACTTCCAAATGGAGGGGGAAAAACCTGAAAGTAACAAAGCTCCATTAAACTTGGGGCAAATTAACCAATCTCTCTAAACTTCACTGTCCTCATCTGTAAAATCAGGGGGAAACTGCAACCATGTAGGGTTCCTGTGAGGATCACAGAAGATAATATATGTAAGTGACAGCCAGTATTATCATATTAAAGAACAGGGAAATTAACATTAATAATACGATTATTATTTGCCTAGTAACACAAGTATTCCCATGATATTAAAATTGTTCCTAAAATTCTCTGCAAACATGTTACAATTATTTTATTATCTAGATGAGCACAGAAGTTCTCCCCCCCCCACTTTACTACTTTTATAAATGAGAAACAGATATCAAAGACTCAGATTCCTGAGAATTAATCTATTAACTAAATATCAGCCTGTGAGCAAGGAGAAACAGAAGTAGAGAGGAGAAAAAATCAGGCACCTGGGATGATCAAAGTGCAGGTCCCATTCATTTCTTAATGTTCTTATTGTCCTATCTTCCTTACATCCATTTCGGGTTCCTTCAAAGAGTGTGGCAACAGAAGCGACAGAACCAAAAGGAGACACCTAGTGGCCAAGTGAGCTTCCATTCAGGCTACAGTTAAACAGCAAATAATGTCAAATAACTTTATAATCCAAGAAAACCTCTTTTTAGCATGTGATATGACAATTAAAAGCAAGAGAGGGACTTCCCTGGTGGTCCAGCAGTTAAGACTCCTCGCTCCCAGTGCAGGGGGCCCGGGTTCAACCACTGGTCAAGGAACTAGATCCCACATGCCGCAACTAAAAAAAAAGGATCCTGCATGCTGCAACTAAGACCCGGCGCAGCCAAATAAATAAATAATAATAAAAAAAAAAAGCAAGAGAGAAACGTTAAGTATAAAAGAAATATAATACTTTACATATTAAATGAAGCTGCATTTTAACTCCTATATCAGCCTAACTAAAATTCACTGCTTCTACAGATTGAGACGGAATCAGTCAAGGAA
Organism: Eubalaena glacialis; assembly: GCF_028564815.1. Taxonomy (NCBI): domain Eukaryota; kingdom Metazoa; phylum Chordata; class Mammalia; order Artiodactyla; family Balaenidae; genus Eubalaena; species Eubalaena glacialis. The sequence goes on from NC_083733.1 coordinate 31,212,878, forward strand.
AGCAGACAGGTTTCTAGAGTTATACACATCTGGTTCAAATTCCAGCTCTGCCTCCTACTCGTTGAGCAATACTTTCTAACCTCTTCCACAACACGAAGCACGCAGAAAATTAGGATATTTGCAAAGCACACTGGAGTAACCAAAAGAGGCTGCTGGGGCCAGAGCTGAAAGTCCCCACCTACCCACTCCAAGAGCTAAGGGGACCATTATCTCCACAACCAATAATAACCCATTCAAGGCACACCAGTGGAATGTGCTCCTTAAACAATCTACTTAATACTATTGGGCCTTAGCTTCTTCATCTGTAAATGTTGTCCCTATGAGGTGGGCAGGGGAAGGAGGACAAAGTTTCTTGGGAGACACTGGGACTTTGAAATGCACTGAAAAAGTCTATTGACCTGGGTCCCACCAGATGAGCAATAAAAACTGTCAGCTCAGCCAGAGGTAACATTTTCAGTGGCCCTAGTGATTCTCCAAAGTGGAGAGAAACCATGTATTCATTTGCAAACAAACGACATGAGATGCAGCATTGAAACAGACTGGGGAAACCTACCGAGAAATGTGCTGTGTCCCCACAAAAAATAACTCTACCATGCTGAGCAGAAACACGAGAAAAACCGGAAAATATAACATAAAGCACTTCTTCAATCCTGGGTGTACGTTACAAGTTTCATATTTTCAGAAAATATTCTATTCACTTAGTGGAAGCATAACATGAAAATATAATTGACGATAAAGTTCTTCTTTGCAATTTTCGTCAAACTGTATGTAAAATTCTTCAGGATTATAAAACTGATGTAACTAATGACATCCAGTCACTAGGTCCAGCGCTTAAAAAAATACACTCTACACCTACCCAGGTAACTACACGTGTAACTTTCAGCTTTGTAGGCACCATGTCATAAAGCCATTCTAGCTGTCAGCGTTCCTGTAGAAAAACAGTACGACGGGGAAAACACAAGTTCGGGTGCTTCTTGTTAACATTTACCAGATGATCCTAGGGGTTAGAGATGACGGTGCTAAATATTCATGTCAGAACGCAAGGCAGGCATCTCACTCTAATTTTGAAAAGGCTCTATCTAAGGTATGGAAGAAAGTCAACATAATTATCTAACTTCCTTCAAAGCAGGTGACTTTTGTTTGCCTTCTGGTCCTTCTATTCTTGTCCCTTCTGTACATCTAGGATGGCTCCCTGGAGATCACACCTTGTATTTCTCCCTCTTTTTTAATACAAAAAAACGTATTTTTAAGCATATGCAAATATTTTTCAAGACAACTATTAGAAGGACTAAGAAATAAGCATGAATAAGAGTTGTCATCTCATACACTTTAAAATGGTGAATTTTATGTTATGTAAATTATGCCTCAATATTTTTTACCACAGGCAAAATAATACAACCATGCTGATATTAAAAAAAAAAAAAAAAAAAAGTGGGGATGGGAAATGTGATCTCCAACAGCAGTAGCTAATTCAAAAACTTCTAAATTATTTGTGGATGATTTGCTGTTTTGAACTATCCATGCCTCTTCCTCCCCTCTGTTCACACACATACTAGGCATCTCATTCCATCTGTCCTTAGACTTGAAGTTTTCATCTATGAAATAACAGTAAGAATATTTTTCTCTGGCTAACTCAGAACTGTGGGAATTAAATGAGAGAGGTAAAAAATGGACAATGACAAGTGTTGGCAAGGATGTGAAGAAATTAGAACCTTTTTTTACACTGCTGTGGGGATGTAATATGGTACAGCTGCTTTGCAGAACAGTTTAGCAGTTCCTCAAAAAGTTAAACATAGGGACTTCCCTGGTGGCGTAGTGGTTAAGAATCCACCTGCCAATGCAGGGGACACGGGTTCGAACCCTGGTCCGGGAAGATACCACATGCCGCGGAGCAACTAAGCCCGTGCGCCACAACTACTGAGCCTGTGTTCTAGAGCCCGCGAGCCACAACTACTGAAGCCCACGTGCCTAGAGCCGATGCTCCACAACAAAAGAAGCCACTGCAATGAGAAGCCTGTGCACCGCCACGAAGAGTAGCCCCTGCTCGCCTGCTCACCACAACTAGAGAAAGCCCATGCGCAGCAACAAAGACCCAATGCAGCCAAAAATTAATTAATTTTTTTTTTTTTTTTAAAGTTAAACACAGAGTTACCATATAACTCAGTAACTCCACTCCTAGGTATACACCCAAAAATAATGAAAACGTGTCTATATGAAAACTTGTTCACAAGTGTTTATAGCAGCATGATTCATAATAGCCAAAAAGTGAAAATAATCCAAATGTCTATCAAGTGATGCATGGGTAAATAAAATGTGGTATATCCATATAATGGAAGATTATTCAGCCATAAAAAGAAATGAAGTATCCACACATTCTACAACATGGATGAACCTTGAAAACATACAGATTATGCTTAGTAGAAGAAGCCAGTCACAAGAAACCACTTATTATATTATTCCATTTATATGAAATGTCTATAACAGTCAAATCTATAAACAGAGAATGTAGGTTAGCAGTTGCTTAGAGCTGGGGATAAGTGGTATATAAGAATGAATGGGGGGACTTCCCTGGTGGTCCAGTGGGTAAGACTCCACGCTCCCAGTGCAGGGGGCCCGGGTTCAATCCCTGGGACTAGATCACACACGCATGCCGCAACTAAGAGTTCGCATACCACAACTAAGAAGTCTGCATGCCGCAACGAAAAGATCCTGCATGCCACAACAAAGATCTCGCATGCCGCAACTAAGACCAGAGCAGTCTAAATAAATAAATAAATATATTAAAAAAAAAAGAATGAATGGGGAGTGACAGCTAATGAGTACAGGGTTTATTTCAAAGGAGACGAAAATGTTCTAAAGTTAGATTTCAGCGGTGATAGTTGTACAACCTTGTGAATAGACCAAAAAAACCCCAAACATTGGACTGTATACTTTAAATGAGTAAACTGTATGTATGCAAATTATATCTCAACGAAGTTCTTTTCCTTTAAAAAGAATAGTCATCTCTAAGTGGGGAAGTTGGGGAGGAATAAGGGGGAGAGTTGTTATTTTCCATCATAATCCCTCTGTACAATGTGATTATATTTTACATGTGAATGTTATTAATAAGATGAAAAAATAAAAATCATTGGAAAAAGTACATGCAAAATGGTACAGACATCATTCTTTCCTCATAAAGTCAACCTAAGAGAACAACATATGTTTCCCTAGAAGGCACCACACACATAAAATAAATGGTCATATTGCTGCTGGGTAACAAGGAGCACCCTCACGCACGTGTTTGTGTGTGTGTGTGTGTGTGTGTGTACACATATGAATTTCCCTCACACAGAGAAACAAGTAAAATATGTCCATCGTGCAAAATGAAAAATATATTCTCAGGACATCATACCAACCCTTCCCTAAGTATCAGGATAGCCCTTCTGTTGGCAAAAATTGTGCTGTGCTGTATAGAAACACATGCAGACAGGGTCCCTGCTCCCCAGGACTCACCATCAAAGAGCCACCAACTACACCAACGCAATGGTGAAGTACAAAGTGAAAGTGATCAGAAACTAAACTGGTAAGTGGGCACAAGAGAAGGAAGGATTTGCAGAGGCAGAAACTTTCAAACGAAATCTTGAGAAGGCACTGGATTTTCCCCCAGATGAACTGCAGGGAGGGAAGAGGACAGTGGGTTGGAGGGATGAAGTGAAGTTGAAGGGGGTCTCCCTGACAATCAATAGTAAATAGATGGGCCTGGAAGGAAGGAGGCAGAGAGGGGCAGAGCTGGGAGGGGAAGGTTAAGTTAGATAGCAGCCTGGAAGTAAAAGGACACGCGTGCACCTGTGGCACTTGGACTTTATCCTATAGGCAACAGGAATGCATTTAACTAAGACCTACAGTGAATTAAGACCAGAGTCAAATAATAAGAAAATCCATTCTGTTAGCTAAGTAAAAGATGGACTGGCAAGAAGAGGGGGTGGATGCTGAAAAGAAGGGAAGGAGAGTGGCAAGAAAACCAGCTAGGAAGCTGCTGCAAATTTGCTGGAAGGAGGTATTTTGAGATCATCTAAACTGGAGCAGAGGCGGTTGGAATGAGGAGGGGTCAGATTTTACAGCTGCTGACAAACTGAAAGACAGTCACGGACTGAAGATAGATGGCGAAAGAAAGGAAGGGTAACCCAAGATTTCCGGAAAGGAAGCAATACTGACTTGGGCAAGGGAAGAAATTACTAACTGCCACTAAGCTAGGGGTTTGACTTGGTTTGTCCCAATAGAATGGAGTATAGAAGAGTACAACTGACTTTTCTCAGTACAACATAGAGCATGGACTCAGGAGCCAGACAGCCTGCGTTCAAATCCAGCTCTACCAGCTACTAGCTGGAGATCTCTGAGCACAAGATTTAATCTCTCTGTCCCCAGTTTCTTCATCTGTAAGACAGAGATAATAACAAGGCCTATTTCATAGGGATAACACATGTATTAAGTGAGATAAAGTGTTTAGAAAGGTGTCTTGCACATATTAAGTGCCCTATCGGTGCTTACTATTTCTACTATGGCATCTACACAGCGATGTATCAACTCCATTTTCTAGAATAAGAAACTGAGGCTCAGGGAAACCCTGTTTCTTACACAGCTAGTTAGAGGCAGCATCTTTAATCTGTCTGGCTTCAAAGGCGATGCTATTTCCACTGTGCTATGCTGCCTCCAGAGCTGCTGACTGAATCGCCCACTCCAAGAAGTGCATGGAATTCTCAAGTTCCATGGCACTGTGTCCACAGGAACAGCCAACTTGTTTTGCCTTGATTTCCAGGAGAACCTACACAAAAAGAGGGTGGTCAGTTCATCAGTTTCTGAGATGAACTGAGTCCTGAGCCTCAGGACGTGGGCGAGGATGTGACCCCCTCCAAGAGGCCTTCCCTGAGCCTGTATTAGCTGATTTCCACTCACTGCACAGCAAACTCTGCTGGCCCCCATTCTGAGCACTAATGCCACTATTTTGAAACTATTTCCTAATCTCTGTCCTACTGGTCTATAAGCCCTGTGAGTTTGGGGACTGTCCATATTATTCACTACAAGATCCTCAGCTTTGAGCAACAACCTGGTACCCCCTGAAAGTGCTAATTAAATGTGCTGAATGATTGATGCAAATTTCCAATCCTGGTTTTATATGTATTTGTCCCAAAAGGTTATATTATATGGTAACAAGGGCCACACCCCTTGGTCATTCTGGAATAAAAGATAAAAATCTCTTTCCCAGTCATATATTAATTGAGTGTGGCAGAAACCATGGCTGCTTCCTCATCAGCTCTTCCTTCTCCTTGCCCCTAACAGAGCAGCAATGAGCACAACTCCAAGAAATGGATCATGAGAGTTCCAAGCCAGGCATGGTATCTTAGTCAGCTCAGGCTGCCATAACAAAATACCACAGACTAGGTGGCTTAGCAGAACTTTATTTCTTAGCATTCTGGAGGCTGGGAAGTCCAACATCGAGGTGCTGACAAAGTAGGTTTCATTCTGAGGCTTCTTCTCTTGGCTTGTAGGCAGCCCATCTCACTGTACGCTCATATGACCTCTTCTCTGTGTATGCACAGAGAGAGAAAGAGTGAGCTCTGTGATACCACTTCTTAGGAGGGTACTAATCCCATCATGAGGGCCCCATCCTCATGACCTCATCTGAGCCTAATTACCTCCTCAAAACCCCATCTCCAAATACCAACACATTGGAGGTTAGGGTTTCAACAAATAAATTTTGAGGGGACACAAACGTTCACCCATAATACATGGAAATATCATTCCCTTTTGCTAAATCCTAGACTCCCTGGCCTCCCCTGCAACCAGGCATGGCCAAGCAATCCAGATCTGGCCAAAAGGGCATAATGAGGAGTCTGCTAGGAGCTTTGTGGGAAAGATTTTCCACCTAATATAAAAACTCCCTTTTATCTTCCCACCCTCTTCCAGTTTTCAATATGAGGATGCAATGAGTGGTGCTAGTGCAACCATCCTGTGATCACTAGGTTAAGCAGACCAAAAGGTCCATGTGCTAAAGATGGAGAGCAGAAAACTAGAAAGTGCCAGCATCCTTGGTTATATTACTAAGCCACTGCTCCAGATGAACTTCCTTCTTTCAGACAGCTTATGATGTGAGACAAGTCCTATTTAATCCACTGTTAAATGGGAATTCTGTTACTTGCAGCCAATGTTTTTCAAATTCATACTGAGTAAATGCACAAAACTCTTCAACGCACATCTACTCTAATGTGATATTGGCCACTCAACCTGAATTGTAGACATTTGCGATTTGCAATCAAGTGAACACCACACTCATCTATTCTAGGGGAAGAGAACTGTCATTTTGGAAACATTAAAGAGTCCCTACCTCACCACAGAATGTTTATTGCTCTCAAATTTTGTATGGAAGGCTCATAACATGAAGAACAGAATAGACAGTGCTAGGAATACAAATTACTTCCTTTAAAAAATAAGAGATTCAATCTCTTATTCATAAGAAACCTAAATAAATAGACCAGAAATCAAGAATCTGAAGCTGTGGCATTATCCAGCTTTTTTACCACTTACAAATGATGTTAACAAGTGCAAAACTAAGGAGAAAGAAAAGGTCGGGCGGGGAACTTCATTGTTAGACTTGACCTGGTAATACCACTAAACCAAAAAAGATGCTCTTTCAGTACTTTTCCATTCTGTACATTTTTAAGATTTGTCATGAGTTGATTCAAATGAGGGAATTAAATAAACTTCCAAAAATACCTTCAGTTTGTAGGATCCCTGTGCTTCTATTACGCGGCTTAAGTACTATCTGTTTTATTGTTGTTATTGTTGTGTGTTTTCTACCTTCTTTCCAATCAGTCTTCCATTAATACAAAACTCTTTTATTCTGGCTTAAGTAAGTTTCATTTTAAGATTTAAAGTTCTAGAGGAAATCCTTATATAACGTTCTTAGTAACACCTCAAGAGTGTTGCCGTGGTAGACAGGAGACAAACTCTGCCTTTTCCCGAGACACCTAGAAGTGTCACGTATCACTTTTTGTGTTATCTCCATATAACTCATATTTCAAGATGACAGGTTAAACCACAGTTACTGTCTTAAAAAAGCCTTAAATTACATCAAACATCTCCAAATAGCTACAGCTTTTTCCAAGAGTTCTCAGATTCTGTCCTCAAACCCAAGTAAGTAAAATACATTTAACTGAGGAAAAAAATCCTCCTTCTCTGAGGATGGGTACTTCGCTGTCTACTTTTCCAGGCGGGCATCTCCTCCAGGGCTGTAAACTCTACAGGTAGCTCTGTATTGAGTTCATCTTTAGAGAAGTCAGCCAAGCCATGTTAGAGATCTTGGCTCCAAATAAATGAAGGTTAAATAAAACACAGACTGAAAGAGGAACTCCCTCTAGGGTTTGAGGTCTTAGGATTCTGCCAACAGACTGTTACAAGGTTCTGATTTGAGCCCCTCTGAGTACTCAAATCTTTAAGAAGCCAGACTCCTTCCTTTCCTCGTTCATTCATTCCTTCCACCATCACAACGTTCCCTCTTCCCCTCCCAGCACATTTCACTGGGAGCCAAAAATGTCAAACATTTCCGTGGGTAAACACAAAATCTGCTGGCCTTTTTGTTTGTTTTAATGCCTGCTGTTAGTATGAGAGGTGACAGTGTGCCTCGGGCACCTCTCTCTCCATCCAGGCCAGGCAGGTCATTTTCCTTTTATCAGAAAGGAGGATAGGTCCTGACATTGTAGTGCATGTTGACACCACTGCTAATAAAAGCAAGATAAGATGTCACTGGCTTTAAGGTGCCTTAACCCGTACCTTGACTAAAACAGCTATTTCCCAGCTCCTCCTCTGGAGCTGGAACCAGGAAGTGATCTGACACCACATGGCCTTAACCACACAGATGTCAACCAGGTATCGGGAGAGCCGCGAAGCGCAGGAGGGACCCTAACTCAGGAGGTTACTCCTCTCTCATTTAGGCTAGCAAGATGATTCCTTTAAGAAAGCAACAGTGAATCAGGACACTTACTCCTCAAATAAAAAAGCAGAGGCAGGAACAAGATCCATTTTGAATCACTTGTCTGAAAATAGTACTAGTGAACTCAGAGGTCTACTAATCTGTAGCTTTCAAACTTTTTACGTTTTGAACCATTAATTTGAAAGAAATCTTACCCAAAAGTATAAACATAAAAAATACATAAAAAGAAGCCAAGCTCGGGGGCTTCCCTGGTGGTGCAGTGGTTGGGAGTCCGCCTGCCAATGCAGGGGACACGGGTTCGGGCCCTGGTCTGGGAGGATCCCACATGCCGCGGAGCAACTGGGCCCGTGAGCCACAGCTACTGAGCCTGCGCGTCTGGAGCCTGTGCTCCGCAACAAGAGAGGCCACGACAGTGAGAGGCCCGCGCACCGCGATGAAGAGTGGCCCCCGCTCGCCGCAACTAGAGAAAGCCCTCGCACAGAAACGAAGACCCAACACAGCCATAAATAAATAAATAAATTTAAAAAAAAGAAAAAAAAGAAGCCAAGCTCTTCGCAGGCCTCCACCTCCTGCAGCAGAGTCCTAGGAGTGCCCAGGACACAGTCTGCAAATCAGTGCATCAGAGCCTACACACCTTTTGAAAAGGGTAAAACTTGAGATTTTGTTGTTTGTTCTTTCATTCTCTCTCTTCTTTTTTCTTCTCTTAATAGCCATACTGCACTCTCCTCTAGATCACCTCTTAAATTTAAAACCCCCAATGAGATTCCCCAATTCACTTGTACGTAATCTAAGAAACACACTACACACAAACAAGATACCTTTTACAGCCTATCTTGACAGTGATTTATATACCTTTTCCAGAAGATAATTTGGTAATATGCATCAAAAGGCCTTAAAAAATAGTCCTATCTTTTGACCGAATTGTTCTATTTCTAGGAATTTATTCATTAAAAGATAAATAAATAATGCACATAAAGACATCTGAACAAACACAGCATTATTTATGCTAATAAAACTAAATGAAATAAGCCAAGTGGTCAACAATAAGGAACTGTTTAATTAATTATTAGACCCATATGATGGGTCTACCATGCTTTGGCATTAAAATGCTTCTAATATAATAAAAAAATGCAAAAATTCGTGACAACTCTTTGCAGTGTCATCTGGAAAATGTAAAGATAAATGGATGGATTAGATAAATTATAAAATTTACTTATTGATTGAATTGGATACTAAATTTAGTACTATCTGCCTTGGCAAAAGACACATAGCATGTTGGATTATTTAAAAAAGCAACATAAAAATTTATCTGGAGCTAACTTACTCGCTGACACTATACACTAGTATTACTGTAATTATTAGGAAATGAATATAATATTCTGTTTTCTAATGTGTCCATGCTTCACCTTCCTTTCCCTTTAATATGATATTGGTTATTTGAGATAGGACTGAGGGAAGAAATCCAATTCCAAATAATGGAATATTTGGACCTAAGATGTCTTCGAAAGGCATATATCCACTCTGATCATACATAAACTCCATGATAAATCTGTCCCTAAGTATTTCTGTAGATTACTCCACAACAGATGACAGTTTACTGAGTGTCTGTTTTGTTCCAGACACTATGCCAGATACTGAAAATACAAGAAGCGAATGAAAACACAGTCCTTGCCCTTGAGGAGCTCAAAGACTAGTCATCTAAATGGACAAAAGGTATAGAGAGGTCAAAGCTAAGAAGTATATGAAACACTGAGGGCGGCAGAACCAGAGAAGCCTCAGAAGAGGGAGGTGGCACTCGAGGAAACTGCTGAAAGAAACCTCATTTCCTCATCTTCTAGGTGCCATGAGGGCGGAGGAGAGTCCAGGGAGAGAAAGGCATATGTCAAGGCACAGAGGCCTAGCATGTTCAGGGAGGTGTCGTGTTCTTACAGTTCTTACAGCAGGGGTATCAGGTGTGAAGTTGTAGCGGGAGAGGGTGGGAGCCAGGGGTCAGGCCCAGATAATGAAGGAGGCTGAAACAATAGGGACCTCATATGGCAAGCCCAGCCCAAGGGCCTGAATTTTTAACAGGCAGCCAGTGGCAAATCTCTGAGAAACTGTAAATAGTAGAGTGTTATGGCCACTTTACATGTCTAAAGATGGCAAGAAAGAGGAACTTGATGGAAGGGAGACGCAGGCTAGGAGCCTAAGGAAATAAAAAAGGCGTGAACACAGGAGTGACAGGAAGATGAAGACAGGAAAGGAAGGAAGGAAGGAAAGGGAAGGGAAGGGAAGGGAAGGAAAGGGAAGGGAGGGGCGGGGAAGGGAGGGGAGGGAAGGGAAGGAGGGAGGGGGGGAAGGAGGGAGGGGGGGAAGGAGGGAGGGGGGAAGGAGGGAGGGGGGAAGGAGGGAGGGGGGGAAGGAGGGAGGGGGGGAAGGAGGGAGGAGGGGAAGGAGGGAGGGGGGGAAGGAGGGAGGGGGGGAAGGAGGGGGGGGGAAGGAGGGAGGGGGGGAAGGAGGGAGGGGGAGAAGGAGGGAGGGGGGGAAGGAGGGAGGGGGGAAGGAGGGGGGGGAAGGAGGGAGGGGGGGAAGGAGGGAGGGGGGGAAGGAGGGAGGGGGGGAAGGAGGGAGGGGGGGAGGCAGGAAGACATTAGGACAGAGGCCAAAACTTGGTGACCAACTGGCTGAGGAGCAGGAGACAGAAGTGCGGCCCCCTTTTACCTGGAAGCCCCTCCCCCATCTCCCCAGGGCCCTCTCCCTCCCCAGGTCAGTTCTCAGCTGAAAGACCCCTCCACTGAGAGCTCTTCCCCGACAACCCAAACAACCCTGCTTTATTTTTCTTCACAGCATATAGAACTACCAAAAAAAATAGTTATTTGCTTACTTATTTTCTGTCTCTCCCTGCAGAATCTGAGCTCCATGAAGGCAAGTACATCCAGTCTGCTTGGTTCATGGCTGTGTTCCAGAACTTAGAACACGGCCCAGCACACAGGTAGAGCTCAAAAAATATTTGTGGAGTGAGCGAAGGCGGGAAGGAGGGAGAAGGCAGGCAGGCCGCTCAGATCTGTGACTTGAGTGCTTGACTAAAATGTGATATTATGAACTAAAATCAGTAATGTGGGGTGGAAAGAGCTGAAACACAAAGATTGACTGTCTTGAGTTCTAGAGTATGTTATCTGCCCAAGCATTGCCTTAGGACTATTTAATAAATCTTCCCTGCAAACAAAAGGACAAAAAGGAAATCAGGAAGTACCTATGGGGGTGGTCAGAGTACTGCAAAAAAGCAAGTACTTTTCACACAGAATCTCCTTTCATCCTCACCAGACATTAGTACCCCCATTTCTGCACATGAACAAACTGAGACTAAAGGGTTAACTTACTTCTCCAAGGTGACACAGTTGGATATGGCAGAAGCAAAATTAGAATTCCCACCCCATTCACTACACAACGCTAGAAGCAAACCAAGTTTAGTTACCAGAATTTTTCATATACTTTAAGAATATTGTTAGGCTTTCCCTTATCCTTCTCCACTTTAGGATGCTTTTTAATTCAGAGTCTCAGATTTATAAGAAAAGATGGCTTTCACCGTCATATTTTTTTCTATCTAAGAAACACCTTGCCTAAGACTGACCTCTGAAGTTTCTAAGACTTGGTCACAGCCAATTAAATTCTTGTGTTTGAACTTCTTTACCATGACGAGAAAAAAAAAAGTCTTATCCTCCCTTCATTATTTATTTTAAATTTCAATTCCTGCTTTACAAATCATACCAACTGACCCAAAATTACATAAACACGTAAACGTTTCATCCTGTCAGCTAACCCCAGGTACCACTGGGCTAGCATCCACTCCCTTAAACCAATGGCCGAAAGCTGACAGAATATGCAAGACAAGTCTGAGAGTTTAACTGGCAGAGCTGCTCAGATTCACATCGTGCTATCATATGAAACTCAGACCACCGGAGACAACAGTTCACTTTTTTTACGGTGGCCAACAGATTCAACCTCTTGGGCCTGTGAAAGTCATCTGAATATATTTAACCAAAAGAAAACTGAAAAGAGGAAGAGAGAGAGAGAGAGAAAAGAAGAGGGAAAAACTTCCGATCTTCTGATTGAAGATATATTCAGCACTCTGATTTTTTATGCACATTTGATCATGCTGTTGACAGCCTTGGAAGTTAAGTAAAATGGACTGCTGCACAGAGGTTTCAAACCTTGATGGAAACCAATGGCAGGCTCCTTTTGACAGTCAAATAATGACAAGCACGTTGCAGGCCAATGCCCGTCATTCACCAACATCTCCAACCTGCTCCAACCGCTGCACAGCGACTAAGTGGAGGGTCAGAGGTTAAGCTCCAAGAAGCCAGCAATGAAGGGCAACTGTCATGCACCACTGCCTGTTGTGAAGCAGCAAGGAGTGACTGTCTCCTCTGGAACATGCAAAACGGTCTCATTCTGTCCAGGCAGAGACACATCTGAAGGTCCTAAATGAGACCACTGCCAATTCATGAAGCTCCAAACTGACAGTATGCCATTCAAGCTGTCTCCGATTTGACTTTTTTTCCCTATTTCAAATCACAAATGCATGTAAAGTATACAGTTAAGCATAACTCTCCAGCCATGGTTTTAAGCATGCTAGGCTTTTAGACACCGATGTAGTCTCAGACACATACACACTCTCAGAGCCTATAAAAAGGAAAGAAAATGCAAAATTAATTTATTCTTCTTTAGGTAGTTTCTAATAAAGTATATCATTCAAAATGGCACAGAAGAACCCAGGTGCCAGTTTTCTAGTTAAGTTCCTAAGTGTCTACAAAAGGAAATAATCTTAAAAAGGAACTATTTCAGCTTAATATCATATTACTATGAGAGCATAAGAATGTAACTGTATAGAGAGAGAATTTTATTTAATGAAAGCAATATAATTTTAAGTACACAGTAACTTATCAAAACATTTTATAATTTTTTGAGTTTGTTCCAAGAATATAGTTCACAAATGATTCCGAGTTTAGCACACAACACAAATACATCCTTCTACAATTCTAAGTTTGAGATCTTATTGCTTTTTTATACAGTGGAGTTATGTGACCCCACTCAGATGTGTGTGTTAACACATATTAACAAAGAAATTTCTCCTTTATCTTTATTGAGTAAAAAGAAATGTCTCATCTTATTCAGAAGCCATAGGACTGTCACTAAAAGTGACTGGCTAGGATCAAGAATTAAGTTAAACAGGTCTTCTTACACCCTTTTCACCAACAATAGGATTTCTATCCACAAATAGAGCCATAAGTGGCCCTCATCAGAGACAGCCTTAGAGGTGTGAACTTGAAAATGAACCTGCTATGAAGGTGTTGGTCTACACCAACTGCAGCACTAAAGTCAGTCTTTAAGCCCTGATCACTATCACCCACCCTTCCTTAATGAAGCCTGGGGAGAGGAGATAACCTATCAACTCTAAAGAACAAAGCTTACAAAGACACCCCGATATTAAAGCTTGTACAGACAGAGGTCAACTAATTGCCCTTTGCTCTATAGCAACAAGAACATACCTAGTCTCTAATACAGAGCTGCACATAACCAAACGTAAGTTATTTTAAGTAATATATGAGCATGTACCAACCTTCCACTCCCAGGCAAAACCAGAAATCATGGTGTATAAACTTAAATTATTGTATATAGCTCTGATTGAGAAAAATATTTCAAGCCACAATTACCTATCGTTGTTCAAAATAAAGCAACCAAGTGAGCATTCTGCAATACAAGAGACTTGATAAGAATTTGAATATGAGATGGCTTTTATTTCCTGAGGGATAATTGTAGGGGGAAAATCCCTTACTTTGTACTCAGGCATGTATGGTACACAAAATCACAAAGACTAAATTCAGAGACAGGAACTTCTTTCCCCATATCCTTTTATTTTAGACCTGGGTTGCAAATCTCCAACTTTAATGTGAACTGATACAGGACACATTAAAGGAAATACTCCTTTAGGTTCTACAGAGTCAACTAATGGCACTCATATTCTTAAGGGATAATAAAGAACCAACATTTAAATGGCTTCAAAAACAGATTAGCAGCTTAACCAGTCACAGATTCACAATGAGTAACAAAGGTAAACTAAGAATTCAGGAGAGGCAGATCCTTGACCAGATCCCAAGAAAAACTTTACATGGATAAGTCCAATGCTCGAATTATTACAATATCAGCAAAGTCAATACTATAGGAAAAAGAGGGTGTGATACCTGAATCTGTCGTTGTCAACCCCAGATTCAGAGGGCTAGGCTAAATTCCCTCCTCAGGCTTTCCTGCTCTGTGATGTTGAATGAAGGGGTCCCCACTTTCATGCAGATGACACATAGGATATCGACCTGTGGTCCGTCATTTATTTCCCCCCTTCAAATATCTTATGGGGGGAGAGCAGAGTAATGGCGGTTGGTAGGGGTAAGGCAGGCACACACATTCTGGGTTTAATAAAGCTGAGCATGACAGTCTTTCACGAACGTTCAAGAAGAAGGACTCGCCCTCATCTCCAATCTCTCTAGCCCAGGACATAGTAGATACTCAATAAATGTCTAAGGAATGCATGAATAAATGAATTCCTCAAGACCCTTTGTCAAACTTTCTACTGGGTTGATGAACAAAGGAATACGTCAAAATGGCATTTTCTTGGAAAGAAATACATTTGATTCACATCCCGAAAAGATCAGGGTGACAACTGCTCTGTACCGCTTTCTCCATTCACTCCCTATTATCCTCCCCCACCTTTCCACATGTCCCAAATTTCAATATCTAAAAGGTTCTTTCATATATACAATAAGATTCAGCAAGATTCAAAAAAAATATTGAACAAGGTCCCACTGTATAGCACAGGGAACTATACTCAATGTCCTGGGATAAACCATAATGGAAAAGAATATTAAAAAAGAATATATATATGTGTATAACTGAGTCACTTTGCTACACAGCAGAAATTAACACAACATTGTAAATCAACTGTACTTCAATAAAAAAATATTTTTTTTAAATGTTGCTGGATTCAGCAACATTCACAAGCAAATTAGTGACTCCTACTATTTCAAAGTTCCACAGATCAGTGAAGGTGAGCACACCTCCCAGAAGTAGGATGAAGGCCGAAGAATGTGGCTTCGACAGCAGTATCCTGGTATTTGTTCCAGGTGCCGATAGCAGCCGATGAGAGTCCCATTAGACCTAGACCAAGGTTACTCTCCCTCCTCTTACTATGTGCCTTTTTTGTTAGGTCCTCAGTGATATAGTGACACACCATTTTATTTTATCTTTCTTTTATAAATGAAAGCAAAAACCTATATGCTTAAAGCTCAAATAATTTTAGAAACACTGTTACATGCAGGCGGGAGGGCAGGGAATATTAAACTAAAGGGAGGGACTGCTTTCTCTATGTCTGATTCTGTAAGGCGAGATGCTTCACTCAAGAGCCTAAGTGCTGTGAGATCCTTGGTTGAGAAGATGAGTTAACCCAAGCGGGTGCCCTGCTTTCCTCCTTTCGGCTGAACAACAGCCGGACACACACACTTGACCGTATTCATTGTACACTGAACTATCATCTGCAAAGGGTACCGGTTGCCTCTGGGTCATGAAACAGTACTAAAAACTTTATAATCATTCATTGATTTAGTTTTCAGCATACTATATCATTTGAATCCAACGGGAACATAAAGAGCCATTTGTGAGGTCAACCACGGTACAGACAGATGCTGACATGCTATTGATGGCAAGGTGGAAAGAAATTGCTAAATACAGCAGATCAATACCTCGTTTCACTGTTACAGCTTTCTGCAGACATAAAATATATATCTTTACAGCTGAAAAAATAATAATAATGAAAGTGGGAGATAAATGTTTCCCTCAAGGTAAACTATTTGATTAGCTAAGGGCAAAGGTGACAGCAGCACTTACACTGAAGTAACTTTATAGTCTTAAATAAAAACAGGAGGAAGAGCAGTAGATGAAATGGCAAAATGAATCGGGACACATAGGTGGTTCGGATTTAACTCTTTTAAAAAAACACAGTGACAGGTAAAGGGCCACCAAACTCTGAGATTTTCCTACAGTCCACAAATACAATTCCCTGAGATCTATTCTGTCATATGGTTTTACACAAAACGTTTCTAAACAAAATATTTTCTATTGTTGATAGAGAACAAATCGAGAGGTGAAAATAAATAAATGCTCTGTAAAGTTTAAAAAACAAACAACTTCACCTTTCAGTCCGTACATGCTTCCATTTGACCAGAAATGTTGAATGCCAACTATCTTTAGTACCTTGTGAGATACATAAAACAAATTTATACCATGGTTCTTGGCCAGAGGGAGCTTATGATCTCCCTAGGAAAAAGATAATTACATAAAACACTAATAGATACAATTAATAATAAAATGCCAAATTTAATATGACCAAATGCCAAGATGTCGGGTACCATACACCAGCAAGTGTACCACACACCAGCAAGTGTACCACACACCAACAAGTGTACCACAGGCATACCTACTGTTGTTACCATACATTTTGACATAGGAAATAAGGTCAGGAAAGGAAGAGATGAAGAGATTAATCCTCAAAAGCATCATGAAAGAGGGGGAACTTGAGACAATTCCTCAGGCATGGGCGGATCTAATATATCATCATCACATTAGTTTTTAGTTCTCCGACATGAAACTTTTTTTGTAAATCCTCAGAGTTTGAGCTTAAAAACAACCAAACAGAATTTGCCATCAATTATTTGACATATAAAGTCTCACAGGAATCTTTAAAAGTAGCCTAAAGGGTATCTGTGTTTTTAAAGTTATATGAACTTTATCCAGCTGCAATGAACTGTTAAAAAAAAGGGGGGGAGTGGAGCGCATAGGAGGAGTACTATATGCTCACATGCTCCACTAGAAGCCACGATACTAAAATTTCAATGGTTCATGAAACCCTTCAGTGAGTGCTATTTTTAAAGAAAATATTTAACAATTACACAGAAAAATACTACCACTCTGTATTTGGATGGCATTTAGCAATTTAAAAGCAACCTGTTCATCTAAGACTGACTTATGAGCTGACGTTCATTTCCTCAAAGAACATGTAAAGACTATTTTTTTTATTGAGGTATAGTTGATTTACAATGTTTCAGGTGTACAGGGATGTGATTCAGTTACACATATATATGTAATATATATTCTTTTTCAGATTCTTTTCCATTATAGGTTATTATAAGATATGGAATATAGTTCCCTGTGCTATATAGTAGGTCCTTGTTGTTTATCTATTTTATATATAGATAAAATTTACCTATATAATTTATCCCTCCCTCCCCCCCTCTTTCCCCTTTGGTAACCATAAATTTGTTTTCTATGTCTGTGAGTCTATTTCTCTTTTGTAAATAAGTTCATTTGTATCATTTTTTTTTAGATTCCACATATAAGTGATATCATATGATATTTGTCTTTCTCTGTCTGACTTACTTCACTTTTTTTTAATTGAAGTATAAGCTGATTTACAATGATAAAGTCTTAAGTGAAAGAGACGGTGACACAATATCACCCCTCCATAGCAATAAACAAAATAAGTTAAAAATAAATCTCAGTGCAAGGGAAGCAATGAAATTGTAATGTAACAGTAACTGAAAGGGAAGAAATAATCATACATTTATTTTTCCATCAAATAAGAATTTTTTTAAAACAACTTCTCTCAGACTTATGAAAATGGAAAAGAATTTTTATCAATTTTATAATTTGTTATCAATTTATGTAGATTACACTAGCTTTTTAGTCTATAGTTTGGGAAGAAAGTATGTCTGCAGCTTTCTTCTGCAGAGGAAATAGGACTGTACAAAAAGTTTATGTCCTCAAACAATGCACATCCATTTCACTAACTGTGTGTTGATTCAACTGTCTAGGTCACTGCAATAAACTAGAAGCTTTCTGTTTCATAGTAAACTAGAAATTCCATGGTTGGGTACAGGGCTCCTTGGTCTTCGCAAACTTAAGGATCACTCGGTAATGAGCAGTTGAAAAGTGAGCCTCAGAAAACATTCAATCAACAAATATTTACTCTATATTTTCCAACAAAGTTCTGTGGTAGATAATTCAGAAGACACTATATATATTTTATACAATATATATAATGCACACACATATTTTTTAAGAGTTTCTGCTCCAAAAATCTTGATAATTTCTCTGTTGGGAAGTGGGGCTGGTAGAGTGGTGGATAAGACAAGAATACTAAAAGCCTTTTATTTTAAATCATATTTACATCTATATAACTTTTTTCATGTTCAAAGTTCTTTTACATTCATTATTGTTTGACAACAACTCAGATGAAGCAGAGAGGGGAGAGGATGATCATCCCCATTTTAAAGGTGAGGAAACATCACAGAGATTGAGGGACTCACACCAGGTAACGCATGTCTAGTAAGTGACATGTTAAGACCAGAAGTTTAGCCTCCTAACTACCAGTGAAGTGCTCCTTCCACTTTAGCAGCTACTACCTCATGTAAAGAGCTACTGAAGTCTGCACAACACAATGAAAAGTTTGGGACTTGGTTAATTCCTGTGGGCGGGGGAAGGAGAGAATGGGAGAGGTTGATATTCATTCAAGAAACGTTATTTAGGGAGTGTTGTGTTCAAGACTTTACATGCACTACAGTACAAAGGTAAATACAATGTAGTCTGTAAAACTAAGGAGAGGAGAAAGAGATTAACAAAAAAATCAGTACAATAGTGAATGACAAGTGCTTAAAAAAATGCATAAATTGCTATAAAAACACAGAAAATTATTTTTAAGATTCTGAAGTGCTTTCCATATTAAAAAAAGAATGAAAATAAATGAACTAAATATTCCTCTCAAGAATTTAGTAAAATAAAAACAAAAAGTTTGAGAAAAGCATAAGGAAGGACACACGAAAGAAGCAGAGATAAATGAATTAGCATAAACAAATTCAAGAGCTAGTTTTAAAACAAATATAATCAATTTTTGAAGAGAATATATGTGTACAGAAAGTTATAATTAAAAAGGAGATATAAAATGAATATGGAATTTTTAAACTATGAAACTATGCTCAACTCTTAGTAAACCAGAGAATGTTATGTTGAATACCATGCCAATAAATTTGAAACCTCAATTTCTGAGAAAACATAATGACCAAAATTTACTCAAAAAGAAAACTAAATAGGCCATTAACTAGAAAAGATATTGAAAAAGTTATCCAAAAATTATCTTCCCCAACATCACATGATGAGTTTTACAAGTTAATTTAGTTCAAACTTCCAGGGACAAATAATGCTGGTGTTCTGTAAATGGCTCTAAAGCACAGGAGGAAAATGGTGCAATTCATTTTATGACAGGCTTAACTATGCATCAAAACTTAACGAAACAAACCACAAAAAGGAATATTTCTCAATATTTTTACCCATTTTACCTCCCTCTACATTAGCCAAAAGAGCTTTATTAAGTTTCACTAACTCTAGTATGAATAATGACCTTAACATGTATATTAAATATGCCTCACTGAAGATTATGATATTCCCCCTAGGGGTACCACCTTCCAGCTTCCTTGGTAATCACTGCTACAGACCCATCTTACTTTCCTAATTGAAATACAAAAAGGTTGAATTCAGTAGTATGCTAAAAGGCCAATATAATGTGACCAAGTAGGATTTATCACAAGGAACCAATATTAGAAACAATATTAAGAGATTATATCTTATCCGTAGAAGAAGTAAAGACATTACCATCTAAATAGATGTCAAAAAAATATTCAATAAAAATTCAACCTCAGTCCTTAGGGGGGAAAATAAATAAACTAAAAATCAAAGATTATTGCCAACAACTATCATTATACTTAATACTAGAATCCCAAAGCATCACTATTAAAGGCATGACTATCTGCTACAGCCACTAGAGGTTCCAGACAACGTAATAACACAAGAGAAAAAAAGGAGAGGAGAGTATAATTACTGAAAGTGGGGAGACCAAGTTATATTTGCAAATGATTAAATTATCTACCTACTATACCTAGAAAACCCAAGAAAATCAACCAAAAAAAAAAAAAAGTTAGAATGATAAGGATGCATTCTATATTGTGGCCAATTATAAAAATAGCATACAAGAGAAGCTTTCTCAAGTACCACTTAAAAAATATAATTTAAAAATATCTCATTTGCAATAGTAACCAAAAATAGTACTCCAATATGTAAAATACCCAGGAATAAACCCAGAAGGTAATAAATAGTACCTACTTGAATAAAATTACAAAACTTTCTGAGGATCATAAAAGAAAGCCTAAATAAATGTAAAGACAGATAACACTGTTAAATAAGAAAATTTATTTACCATAAGTATTTCAGTTCTTTCCAAATTACACTCTAAATTTAATGCAATAACAATTAAAATACCAAAGGGTTGGTGGAATATACAGGAGACCTTGAAAAAGTGATTTTTAACTTTCTCTGTAAAAAAATTTTAAGTTGCCTTCTCAGTGCAAGAGTCCAGGAACTTCCAAAACAAAGAATAATCATGGGGGCCTTGTATTGCCAGATACTGAAAGGTATCATAAAACTCTGGTAATTAAAATGGTGTGTCGGAATAACGGACAAAACAAAGGAAACAGAATAAAAAGCAGATCTGAGTATTTTGGCATTCCATCTAGTCAATAAATGCAGTGGGGATAACTGGCTAATCATTTAGGAGGAATTAGACATCTATCCCATATCATACACCAACTAAATTCTAGATGCATTACAAGAATTATATGAAAAAAATTAAAATGTAAAATTATTAGAAGGACGTATAAGTGACCGTTAATCTGAATAACAAAAATACGAAAGTAAAAGGCAGGCAATAAACAAACGAGGAAAAATATTTCCAGCACATGAGTAACAAATGATAATATCCCTAATCTATAAAGTGTTCTTACAAATCAATAAGAAAAGACATACATTAGCAAAATGAATGAAGGCTATATAAATAAACAAATCACAAAAGAACTATATCTGGCCAATAAACACAATAGGAGTAAATTCAACCATACAGTACTTAGTAATTAAGAAAATACAAATTAGTTCTACAATGAGCTCCTACTCATCCCTCCCAAATTGGCAAATATTTTTATCTTATGACAGTTCCCAGTGTTAGAGAGGATGTACCAAACATGCATTCTCATGCACTGCTTGTTAGAGTGGAAACTGGCATCACCCCTCTGGGTGGCAATCTGACAATACAAGCCAAAAATCTTTACAAATGTTAACCCGACAATTCACCTTCCTTTAATTTACCCTACAGAAAATACCAGAGATTTGCGCAGAGATTTATGTGCAAGAATGGTCACTGAAGGATAATTTATAATAGCAGAAAGAAAATCCATATGATGAAATACTATACTAAAATTGTAATGACATGGAAAAATATTCACAATATACTGGATACTGGTAAGTGAAAAAGACCAGAGTACAAAATATACACATTATGATTCCAATTTTTGTTTAAAATATCTCTTGTATAAATATGTATCATAAATATATTTTAGATAAAATTAGGATCATACTGCACATATTGTATATATAATAGGCATAATAATAATATTCTAAGAAATATACTAATACAGTAAGTAACACAGTGGTTATCTCTAAAGGATTATAGGAGACTTTTTTTTCCCTGCTTGGTATTTTTCCATATTTTTAAATTTTTCTAAAATAACAAATTATGTAATCAGGAAGAAAATAGTATTCTAAATAAGAAATGCTTCACCATCTTATATGCCACACATATTGTGGTCATACATTTACAAAGTTGCCTTTCATAAGCCACATGTGGAAAATAATTTCATTACCTACAGTCACATTCACGGTAATAATAGCTAATGCTTATATACATAGCACTTATATATGCCCATCACTATTCTAAATGCTTTACATATATTAAACCATTTAATGCTCACAACTATTATTATCCCCATTTTACAGATGAAGATTGAGGCTCAAGAAGATTAGGTGACTTGCCCAAGATTGCTCAGCTAATAAGGAAAGCTAGGGGAAAAACAAGGCAGGCTGGCCAAAATCCATGCTCTTAACCAGGACAGGTTACTGTCTCTCTTGATAAACTATACTCTAAAGCAACAAGACTGACTTATAATATAATGCCAGAACATAAGCAATCAAATAAGCACTATCCGCTTTAAAGTCGTCTCCATGGGAAACTCTACACATAGCCAAAGATGCGGTCACTGAGCATAACATTTTTGGAAAGCCTTCTTTTGACTGTCCCCAGAGGGCAGTAAACAAGTCTCCTGAAAGATGAGATTTTTCAAACAGCTGGGAATCATTCAGATGCAAGTCTTAAAGTGTGATTAAATTGTTTAATTCTGCTTTTGGTAACATAGCAAGAAAAATCGATTAGCTGATTTTGCTATTGTGCCCATAACTCATATCTGCTCCCAGGAACTACATTCACAAGTGGATTTTAACATTTACAATACTACATTATTGTAATTATTTGTTCACATGCCTATCTTCCAACTGAGCTAAGGTCCTCAATGGC
Source organism: Eubalaena glacialis (assembly GCF_028564815.1). Classification (NCBI taxonomy): domain Eukaryota; kingdom Metazoa; phylum Chordata; class Mammalia; order Artiodactyla; family Balaenidae; genus Eubalaena; species Eubalaena glacialis. Next base: position 31,235,377 of record NC_083733.1, read on the forward strand.
AAAGACTGTCTCTTTTTCATCCTTGAATCTCCAGCCCCTAACACAATTCCTGGCAAAGAAAGTCCTCATTAAGAATTTCTGAATGAACTCTATGAAGAATGCCACACAAATGCTTTGAGCAATGACAATATATTCGAGAAAATAAAAATACTGCCAAGAGGGCATCAGAGTCTGTCTACAAATAAATATATATGTACATGAAGACTATAATGAATAAAAAAATGAAAGTTTTAAGGAGTAACTCCTAAAATTCTGAATATCAAGGAAGACAGAACTCAGTTTTAACAGGTCTTCTTATAATAAAATAATATCTAGCTATAGCCATGTCTCACAAAACACAATGGGGGGGGGTGCGGAGTAGCTATGCCTCATTGTCTAAAAGGCAATCTACCGAACCAAGGAGGCAGAAATAACCATAAACTTTCTCAGATAACGATGCAAAAACACATCTGCTACACAGCAGACACCAGGATGCATCCTGCCTATGGGTTCAATCGACAAAGCACAACCTGGTGCCTGAAGTGTAAATCAAAGAAGCTTCCATCCCTGCTACTTATTGACATTTTGCTACCTGCAAATCTCTAATGTGTGCAAGATGGGCCTATTTTTATTTACAGCACAAACCACAGACGGAATGTAAAACAAGATGCTTAATAAATCCAGAAGAACGTAAAACACCAGCATAACTCAGACAGCAAGACAGACACTCACTCCTTAATTAAGTGGGTGATGTTCTGTTTAAAACAAAAAGACAACCCTGGGCTAGAGCTAAGATTAAGCACTTGGTGTTGCGGGGAAACGCCCACCATTTCCAGGGCAGAGGCTTTAAATCACGAAAAATAAACCATCTGATAGTCTGTATTCAATAGTAAGTAGGCAGTCGGGACACAGACTGATTTGGATTAACACATTTTCAGTTATAACGAGTAATTTTACAGAGGATTAGTATCTTGATGGGCTGATCAATACGAGGCACCGCTGCTATTACAGATGAAAAGAAAATTGCCCCTCTGGTAATAAAGTGTGCGTGTCTCCGTTCCCCTTCATTTGCTGAGTCCATTACTGTAATGGTTCCAGCATTAACAGCTGGGGCAATTTAAGCAGCAGGGGTCTGATGAATTTAAAAGCTGGGCACCCTGGCTACCCATCCTTTCCTTTCGGGGCTGCATATGCAACTCCTCTGCCTGGCTGGTTCCAACACCAGGATCAGGTTTTATGAGAACAATGACTACGATTTCCCAATTATTTGTATCATTTATAGTGTTCCCAGCCAATCATGTGACTGAAACAAAAATTGCTCGCAGCATATTGGCTGCTGAGTCGGCGAAAAATGGCACACTATTTACCTAAATAACAAGATTGACATGACAACAGGCTGGAGCCCACGGAAACTGTAATGCCTGCATTCGTTTGCCTGGTGCTATTTTCAAGCAAAAAAAAAGAAGAAGAAGAAGAAAAAAGGAAAAAAAGAAAGGAATAGCAGAACATTCGTGCTGACAGAAAAAAAAAATATCATCAGCAAAATTTTCCATCTCTGTTTTCAAAAAAATGGCAAACTGGGAAACAGTGAGATAAAGGACTGCTGTACATGGAAAGAGAAAATCCATATTAATGCAGCCTTGAGACTTTAATCATGCCCAATTCAGCAGAGTGAGTTAAGGCTGCCACATCAGCCCATTTTATATTATTACTGGAGATATGCTGGCCCTTGAGGCTCAGCCTTGAATGATCCAGTCGCTAAATGAAGGTGACAAAGGGCAGACTTAGGGCTAATGCAGAAATCAGAGCTCTGAATTTTCTGATCACAAACAGTTATGAAAACACTCACGCACTGGCAACAAATCTCCTCCTCAGACCGGATGCAACATAATTTGGTCCTTCAAACTGAGTTTTCTATGTGGTTTCTACCAGATGTAAAAGGTCTCAACCTAGACCCTTATCCACAGGGTGGTTCTTTAACATAAAGGAAGGCACATCACTTCACAGGCAGGTCCTTTCCAAAACTACAGGGCAAATACATGATGGGCATGGCAACAGGACAGATGCTTGCAGCATAAACAAAAATACAAGCCTATATAGGCTTTCAAACCTATGCTCAAGGTTCAGCTTTCAAACACGTGCTGGTCTTGCAGAGAAACACAATGCCAAGGGCAAATGTTTGGAGACAAGTTCCTACCAATGTACATCTTAATCTCCTGAACATGTCCTGACCCAACCCAACAGTCCCCCAGGTTCTTCCCAGCTTACACTAGAAAATCAACTAGCGAGACAATTTTGTAAGATAATCCAAAATCAGTTTATAACCAAAGGTTAATAAGTGAATGAGGTTAGCAGAACTCTAAATTCACCTTCTCCAAACTGTGCCTTTTTTTTAAGGCTCCAAAAGTACCATCTCAACTATAAAGTTCTTTTCTTCGAGATGTTAGAAAGTCACACTTGAAAAACAACTTTAATCAAGAAATCTACCGTAATAAACTAACCACAACAAAATACACTAAACCTGGAAGGTAAGCTAGCATTTAAAATTTGAAAGAGAATACTAGAAAACAACTGTTGAAAGTTGCATGTGTTGAAGAGTCCTGTTTCTCAAAATTAATACCTATATCTATGGTATGCTAAGTAATTTTGAAATTCGTAAGTATTTAACCATTTTCCCTTATTTCTTTCAGGTTCTGGTTCCCTCTCTCACTGGTAGAAAGCCTAACAACCAATAACAGGCAATGCTCTTGGGAATCCATTCATTCATTTGATAAATATTTATGGAATACTTACTATGTGCCTGGCACCATGTTAAGTACAAGGGATACAATGGTGATAACAAAAGTAAAAAGACACGGTCTCTAACTTTCTTTTAACTTTTCTTGATGCTTGCAGTCTAAATGCCAAAACCTGTATTGCTAAACTCAGCCACAGTAAATCCAATCAGCAGCCAAGGAGCCAGTATGATAATTATTAAGGGTCACATGTAACATGTATCAGACTCCTGAGGCTCTCGACCATTCACTCTTCATTCAAAAGATACTTATACATTTCTTTTATGTGCAAGACCCTCTACCAGGTACACTGGAAAGATCGAAGGATGAATCAGACACCAATGCACTATCTTCAAAGAAGCTAATGATTGTTGAAAGTGTATTAAGACTTTTTTTCCAATGACAAGGTTTAGTTTTCAAAACCAACTCTAAGATTAAGAATGTTAAAAAACAGACCTGTATACACCTGAAACCATCACAACCTTGTAAATCAATTATAGTTGAATAAAAAAAAAAAAAAAACGACAAGAAAAGAAAGAAAAAGACCTGGAAATAATAGAAAGTAATAAGAGCTCACTGTGACTCAATGGTTTAACTACTCAAGGAAGGTATTTAAAGTGGTTTCAAAACTATGAGCAAATAATACTAACCTTTCTTCTACCTAGAGAAGGTAATCAAAACTATTAAATGATGATTAAAGGCTGACCCATACTCTGGAAGAAAGATCAAGCAAAAGATAAAGATGGATTTGGGGGGAAAAAACACAGAGTAGAATTTGTCAGGCGAAGTTTCAATTTTTTAAGTTCCTTGGTCATTGGTCCACCACCAAAAATGTCCTACATTTAGTTTCCTAAATTACCATCAGATAAACTGGTGAAATAATCCAGGATGGCCCATGAGGAAGGTAGGGGCCAAAAGAACCTTCTCAGAACTTCACTAAAGTGCCAAACTGCAAAAAATAAAATAAATTGAGGTTAAAAAAAAAAAACCCAGTGGGTACATACATAAATAACAAACTTCCTTTTATTGCGTTATTATATTTATAACTCATTACACCTTATAACTTAAGGTTTATCTTGTTAAATGATCTTAAGACAATTATCACCAAAAATGGAAGCCTTTTTAAAGGATTTTTATTTGAAACAGCAGGCTTATCTATTCTGGATATATTCCTTCACTAATAAAAATATACATTTTTTTTACCATTTTAATCACTTTATTATTAATTAAACAGATCAAGGGGTCATGTCATCAACATGACTTGTTGCCACTGATGATGTTGACCTTGATCACCTGACTGAGGTAGTGACTGCCAGGTTTTCTCCACTGTAAAGTTAAAATGTACATTTCTCAAACAAAATTATTATGCTCCCATTAAGTATATAACCCTCTCAGTAATAAATTTAAACTGTTTCTATTCTCAATAATTTAAAAAATGATGATCTCACCCAAGCCAGCATAAGAACCTTTGACACTAGCTTGGAATTCAACATCCACATCTTTTCATTCCAGAACTAAAGAACAGTTCTAATATTTCTGAACAACCTCTAAAGGAGTCCTGGGCCTCTCATAAGGATACATCCTTAAAGAGATCTTAGGAAGGAATTCCATGACCCCTAGACCACGTTAAATAGATCTTCCTGAGGAAGGAATTCCATGACCCCCATACAACAGTAGATCCTCCCTGCTACCATGTCCCATTCCCATGGTAAAACGCACCACTCTACTGCTGGTACTTGCTTAATTATCTATCTTCCATGGAAAGGCAGCCAGTCCCATGGGACCAAATCTGCCATATTTACCCATGTGTCCCCAGTGCTGAGTACCCTACTTGGCACTTTTAACCGGGTTCCTCAACTGAACCAAGGAACACAGAAAATAGTTTGACTATGTTCTCAATTCTTCCAAGGGTGGTACATCACTAGCACCAGTTGGGACGAATGGGTAAGAAGTTAGTGTGACCCCAGTAGAGAAAATCTGCCCGATTAGACACTCATATACTATAAGTTCACAGAATGAATGGCCTGAATATAGGCTAAATATCTACTGGGATTAGACAGGTGGTAATGATGATGACAATGAGATGACGGTGATAACAACAACACAATGTTCTAGGTGCTTTACCTATATCTCAGTTCACCCTCATCACAATCATAAATAGCACCACAGTTTTACAGATGAGGAAACAGAGGTATAGAGAAGTCAAGTTGCTTAAAGCAAATGATGGAGCAGGATTCTATTCCGGGATCTGCCTCTAAAGCCTCACACTCTAAACCACTCTACTGTGACTAAATGGGCAATGCTGGAGTGTGGCAGAATGGAAAGTACATTCTCATCTAAAGAGGCAGCCACTGTTCAGCTCTAGTTAATGAAATGTATGCCCAGTGTTGCCAGATAGTCTAGTTTTTCAAGAAAGCTAGCCATCCAGACTTTTACGTGAAATCTCTCAACTTTTAAACATTGGAAAATAATTTGGAAACTTTCAAACATAGTTCATTTGGGCCAAATAAAACACCTTCATAGGCAGGATGAATGTCTAAGTTGTAAATCTGTGATCTCTAGTGGCCCCTATGTTTCCTTAAAAATATACATGCCAAAAATGCATACTCTGATTCTAATCATAAGGAAATATCAAATAAGAATACAGGGGAACTTCCCTGGCCGTCCAGTGGTTAAGACTCTGTGCTTCCACTGCAGAGGGCTCGGGTTCAATCCCTCGTCGGGAAACTAAGATCCCTGTATGCAGCACGGCAAGGCAAAAAGAAAGAAAAAAAGAATACTGGGACATTCTACAAAACAAAATAGCCTGTACTCATCACAAAGGTCAGTGCCTTACTCATCACAAATGTCAATGTCATAAAAGACTAAGAAAGGATGAGGAACCAATTTAAAGGAGATTAAAGGAGACCAGATTGAAGGAGATTAAAACAGACCAGAGACATGACAATTAAAGGTAACGTATGACCCTGGATTGAAACCTGGACCAGAAAAAAAAAAAAAAAGCTATAAAAGATATTATTAGGACAATTAGCAAAATTTAAATATGAATTTTGGATTAAATAAGAGTATTTTATCAATGTTAACTTTTTCTGAAATTGACAACTGGCTATGTTTATATATGAGAGCATCCTTGTTCTTAGGAAATACATGCTGAAGTATTTAGGGGTAAAGAGGATTGATGTCTCCAATTTACTCTGTAATAGTTCATAAAAAAATAATAATAATAGTTCATGTATTTATATGAAAGAGAGAGAGAGCTATAAAGCAAATGTAGCAAGATGTGAGCAAGTTCTGAATCTGGATGATAGGTTTGTGAGGGCTCTTTGTTCTACTCTTGCAGCTCTTCTATCAATTTTAAATCATTTCAAAATAATAAATTATATCATCTAAAAAAAAATGGGGGCAGCCTTATGTCAGCAAAGGGTTCTTTGGGCAACCCTCAATCAAAGCCATACCTACTCTGTCCCTGGCACAATGGCCAAACCTAATCATACTAGATTCTCACAGCAACTCACAGAAGCAGCTATTCTTGACTCCATTTTCTGGCTGGAGAAACTGAGGCACAGGGTGCCAACTCTCTGTCCAACAGCAAAAAAAATTTTAGAGGCCATGGTTCTAACTCAGCCTATCAAATACTAATCTGGACTATTCCACTACATGCCTTGTAAAAAAATTCATTTTAAAAATGCATGAATATACTTTGGTACCCTCATGTTTTAACACAAATTAAATAAATGTTATCATAAAAAGCTAACTATTTAATCCAACCTTTTTATTCACCCTCCAGACTTGGAAACTGTATAAAATCTATGACATAAGTAATCACAAGAAGAAAATATATTCTAACTTATTTCAAAGAGAAAAGGAAAACCAAAAGCAATTACCCATTATAGGGGTAAGAAGTTTAATTTAAAAAGCAAACAAGAGGAACTTCCCTGGTGGCACAGTGGTTAAGAACCCGCCTGCCAATGCAGGGGACACAGGTTTGATCCCTGGTCCGGGAAGATCCCACATGCCGTGGGGCAACTAAGCCCGGGCGCCACAACTACTGAGCCCACGTGCTGCAACTACTGAAATCCGCGCATCTAGAGCCTGTGCTCCGCAACAAGAGAAGCCACCGCAATGAGAAGCCCGCGCACCGCAACAAAGAGCAGCCCCTGCTCGCCGCAGCTAGAGAAAGCCTGCACGCAGCAACGAAGACCCAATGCAGCCAAAAAAAAAAAGCAAACAAGAAATCTTTGTGACCTTAGGATAGGTAAAGACTTCATCGATATGACACAAAAAGCATGAATCATAAAAAGAAATATCGATAAATTGGACCTATATCAAAATTAAACACTCCTGCTCGTCAAAAGACTATTCAGTAAACTAAAAGAATGAGAGACAATATTCACCATACATATTGCTGACAAAGGACCTATATCTAGAAAATATAAAGAACTCGTAACACTTAATATTAAGAACACAAATAACCCAACCAAAAAAAAAAAAAAAGAGCAAAAGATCTGAACAGACACCTCACTAAAGAAGATATATACCTGATCAACCAACACACGAGAAGCAGCTCTGCATCATTAGACATCAGAGAAATGAAAAGCAAAACCACTATGAGATACCACTTCACACCCACTTTCAAAAAGACAGTGATAACAAGTGATTGAGGATGTTAAGAAATTGGAACCCTCAAACATGAATATTAAATGGTGCATCCACATTGCAAAACAATGTCTTAGTCCATTCAGGCTGCTGTAACAAAATACCATAGACTAAGTGGCTTACAAACAGAAGAAATTTACTGCTCACAGTCTGGAGGCTGGAAGTCCAAGATCTGGGTGCCAGCATGGCTGGGTTCTGGTGAAGACCCTCGTCTGGTTGTAGACTCCCAACTTAATGTTGTACCCTCACATGGCAGAAGGGGCGAGGGACGTCTCTCAGGCCTCTTTTATAAGGACACTAATTCCATTCCTAACCACCTAATCACCTCCAAAAGGCCCTACCTCCTAATACCATCACCTGGGGGGTCAGAATTTCAACAAGAGAATTTTAGGGGGACACAAGCATTCAGACCATAACAAACAGTACAGCAGTTTTTTTTAAATGTTAAGCACAGATTTACCACATGACCCGGCAATTCCACTCCTAGATATCTACCCAAGAGAAATGGAAACATTTGTACATATAAAAAGTAGAACGCAACGTTCATAGCAGCATTATTCATAATAGTCAAATAGTGGAAACAACCCAACTATCCATCAACTGGCGAATGGATTAAACAAAATGTGGTACATTCACACACTGGAATAGTACATTTTTCAGTAATAAAAAGGAACAAAGTACTGATACTACAACATGGAAAAAAGCTTTTCAAAGAGATACTCACCCTCATTAGTCATCACTGAAATGCAAATTAAAACCACAATGAGATGCCACCACACGCCCACTAGAAGGGCTAAAATTTAAAAGACGGACAATACCAAGTATTGGTGAGGCTATGGAGCAACCAAAACTCTCATAGACAGCTGATGGAAATGTAAAATGGTGTAGTGGGTTTGAATAGCATCCCCCAAAAAGATATGTCCAAGTCTTAACCACCGGTGCCTGTCAATGTGATCTTATTTGGAAAAAGGGTCTTTGCAGATGTAATTAAGTTAAGCACCTTGAGGATAATGAAATTAAGATCATCTTGGATTTAGGGTAGGTCCTCAGTGCAATGACTAGTGTCCTTATAAGAGAAAAGAGACAGAGATTTAAGACACAGAAACACAGAGAAGGTAGCCATGGAAGACTAGAGCAGAGATTGAAGTTATACAGCCCAAGCCAAGGAATGCCTAGAGTCACCAGAAGCTGGAAGAGACCAGGAAGGATTCTCCCCTAGAGTCTTCAGAGGCCCCGTCGACACCTTGATTTCAGACATATCTCTAGAACAGTGAGAGAACACATTTTTGTTGTGTTAAGACACCAAGTTTGTGGGAACCTGTGCCAGCAGCCCTAGGAAACTAATACAAATGGGAGAATCACTTTGAAAAATTGTTCAGCCGTTTCTTATATGGTTAAGCACAGAACTACCACAGCACGCACCAAGTGGACTCCTGGGTGTTCATCCAAAAGAAATGAAAATGCAGACTTACACATGAATGGTCATAGCCGCTTTCTTCATAACAGCCCCAAACCAGAAACAATCCAAATGTTCAGCAACTCGTGAATGAATAAACAAATGGGCCAGAGCCACACAGTAGACAATTAATAAGCAATATAAAGAAATGAGGTACTGATACACACAACAACATGAATCAATCGCAAAAATCATTATGCTGATTGAAAGCAGACGGACCCAAGAATACATACAGTATACTTCCACCTATATGAAGTTCTAGAAAATACAACCTTCATCTACAGTGAGAGAAAACCTATCAGTGGTTGCTTGGGAGCCAAGGTGAGGGAAGAGACTGACTGCAAACCAGCAAGAAGAAACTGTTAGAAGGGATTAAAATGTTCTCTGTATCAATTGTGGTGGTGGTTCCACAGGTGTTTTTATCCATCAAAACTCATCAAATTGTACACTAAACGGATGCACATTACGGTACGTAAATTACACCTCCTTTAGAAAAAGAGATGATAATTCATGAGTAAATGAACATTTTATCGTTTTATATTTAAGATTTAAAACTTAATTTCCTATACTTTGTTCCAACCAGTAATATTTCATAAATAAATTTTAAATAAAGATCAAAGAAATTTTTAAAGTAAACAGGCAGACAACTTGCTGTATCATTCAACATGTTTTACAAGCAGAAAATGGAAAAAAAGCTTTGGACTCAGAAAACCTCATTTCACAGAGCAACCAAGTGGCCTTGGGCAAGTTATAACTTCTACAAGTCTCCATTTCAACATCCATCAAGTGTGAATGACATTAACAACTACCTCACAGGCAACAGTTAGGGTTTCAATAGAATAAAAGCTCCTTTGTGCGGGGATTCTATCTTAGCCAAAATCAGAATCCCTGTGTCTGGCAAATAATAGGTGCTAAATAAGTCTTTACAGAAGAAATAAATAACTTTCATTGTAAACCCAAAAGATAAGAAAGACATCACACACAATATCACTGTGTGACATCTGTTTCTTGGAACTGCTGTAGACTAATGCAGAAGGATCTTTCCCCTTTGTACCCATCTTTATACACTGCCTTTATCACATACAGACTCAAGCATGGAAACTTCAGGTCCCTGGTGAAACTTTGCTATAACTCAGGACATAATAGAGCACATTTTATGTTTTAACTCCATAGAGGTATTGCCCTAAGACAAAGTGAGTTCACTTGTAGGACTCTAAATTCTATGAGAGCACAAACAGTGTCTATTTCATTTACCAATGGTTCTCACGTCCAATAATTGCCTGATACAGAGTGAGCAACAAATAGCACGTGTTAAGGCCCTGTAACCAGATAAAGCACAGGACAGAGGGACTTCTAAGAAGGCCAAAGTGGACGATGGGCAGAAAGCAGGGAGGGTGTCATGTCTACTGAGGCTGTGGATGAGGCAAGTAGGGTCTAGACCATGCAAAACAGTGTAGGGCATGTGAAGTTTCCTCTTTATCCTAAGAGCAACAGAAAACCATGATAGATTTTTTTTTTTTTTTTTTTGGTCACACTGCGAGGCTTGCTGGATCTTAATTCCCCAACCAGGGATTGAACCCAGGCCACCGCAGTGAAAGTGCCTACTTCTAACCACTGGACTGTCAGGGAATTCCATGAAATATTTTTAAACAGGTGGTTGGCAGAGGATGTAGGAAGGAAAGGGCCATGATTAGATTTGCATTTTGAAAAGCTCACACACCACAGTGTATAGAAGAGTCTTGTGTGGAAGGAGGGACAGAAGGGGAGCAAGGAGTGTTTGGGTGTAGAGTGAATATAGACTAATAAGGAGACTACTGGAACGGTCCATTGAAGAGGTAATGGTAGCTTGGTCCAAGGTGGTGAAGATGGAAACAAGTGACCAGATTACTATATTTAAACAAATCAATAGGACCTGATTTGCAGAATGAGGGAAACACTCAATTCTTCTGAGCCTCAAGTCTTCACCTGTAAAACAGGACTCTTGATACTCCACCTGTATAATATCTATTTTGCAATCTGTTGCGATAAGAATATGAAATAATATAAATATTATGAAAACGCAGAGCCTGACACGTAATAAATGCTAAAAAAAGAAAAATTCTATGACTATTACTATTGTAATCTCATGGAAGAGCAAATGCCACAGGGTGAACCCCAAAAGTAGAAAACGGGATTGTAGTTAAAGATCCATATCCGCTGTGCCGAAGATACAACATAAGACAACTGTTCAAATACACACATCTGACCGCACAGATTATTTCACCTAAACCGATGTCAGTCCTCAGAAATCAATACCGAAGTGGAAAGCACAACTGATATGATCACAGGCATCTGAGAGTCCGGTAAACTGAGGCACAAGGGTAGCTACAAATTTAACCAAGGAATGAGGTGCAAAAGCAGGACAAGGAAATGGTGTCTTGATTCTCATGTGAGCTAGTCCAACAGGACCAGGCCTGCATCCCGAGCAGCACGAATTTAGAGCCCCCGAAGTCTCTGGCTCCCTTGCTGACAAGGCCTTGTCATCCCTTGGCTTAAGACCGTGGTCCGCTTGCCTTTCAACCAAGCCCTTCCGGTTCCCAGCCCCCAGCTACAAGTGCCCGAAAGATCCCAGACTCCGGAGAGCCCGACATACCTTAGCTTCGCGCTCTCGTTCCTCGGCTGTCGGGGTCCGCTTCATGCTGCCGATATAGCAGCCTTCGCCACTGCTAGTCGCGTACATTCCTCGCCCTACACCCCGCCTCCTCCATGTAGTTCTCTCTGCGTCCTGCTCCCGCCTGCCGCCATTCTCCCTCGTAGCCGCGGGAACTACCACTCCCAGGATGCACTGCGGCGACGCCGGAATGCGCCTCGGGGTTGGGAGCAAGAGAATTTCCCGGCTCCGACAGCTGGGCAAGCGTAGTCCCCTGCGCAGCGAGCTGGCGTGCTAGGGCCCGAAGAGAACTACATTTCCCAGGAGGCAACGGGGCCGGCCATGTTTTTCCCGTGCTCCTCTCGGCTGGCCGCCCCACACGCCGTCGGCGCTATAGCAACGGTAGCTAGCGGCGGGGAGAGAGTGGAGGTGAGTACTCCCGGGGAATAGATGGGGCGCAGGTTGCTGCCCCTCTACCTGCAGCACGGGCCGGGGTCCTGGGGTCTGCTCTACGGCCTGGAGAAGCCCTGGAGTTCTGTTCGCGTGAAGAGAAGCCAGGCTTGAGACACCTCCACCTCCTCAGGCCCGAATCACAGCCCGCCCATTGTCCCCACCCCCAGCACCGGTTTGAAATTTTCTGTCCCAGCCCTAAACCCTAGCTGATGAGCGTTGAGGCTAATTTCCGTGCTTCTCCAGGTCCTTCTTCAAGTAGAAGGTCACACAAACAGTTCGCTTATTTGCCCTGGATTAGGAGTTGGTTGGGAAACCCTAAGCCTCTTGAGTGACCTATTGTTTGCTTAATTTTTACAGTTATTTGTTTATCGTGATGACCTCATAGCCTCTTAACTCCATGAAGGTGGAGACTTTGTTTACTATTTTAGTCTCAGTGCCAAGTATTCATTTATTCATTCCATAAACATTAATGTGGGCGCCCACCCTGTGCCAGGCACTGTTCCCGACCAGCTGTGAACAGGACTGATGCCGGTCTCAAGATGCTTACACTCTATTAGTGAAGAGGAAGTAGTAATGAACCAGTAAATTAGATAATTGCAGATCGAGATGATTGCTGTAAAAGAAATAAACAGCGCTGTAATTGGAAGAGTATTCTAACATAGGATGCTCAGGGAAGGCCTCTCTGAAAAAGTGACGTTTCAGCTGAGTCCCAAAGAATGAGGAGCCAGCTAGTGCAAAGGCCTTGAGCAAGACAAGGGTACCATGGATTTGAAGAACCTAGAGAACAGTGTGAGTGGCACACAGTGAGCCAGAAGAGATCGCATGACACGGTGTTGGTGAGGCATCGCAGCACCGTGCAAGGTCTCTCAACCTCCACGCTATTAACATTTGGGGCCAGATAATTCTTTTTTTGTGGTTCCTGTGCGTTATAGGATAGTAAGCATCATCTCTGGCCTCTACATGCCAGTAACACTGGTCCCCTGCTTCCCAGCTGTGACAGTCAAAAATAGGATCAGACAACTACTTCTTAGATGTGTGACCTTGGGCAAGTTACCTAAGTTGTGTATCAGTGTCTTCATTTGTAAAGTAGGAAACATTTTGAGTAACAACCTCACAAGGATATTGTGAGATATTTAATTAATTCACATAAGCAGAGCACTTAGAAGAGTGCCTGGCAGGTTTTAGTAAGCATTCAATAAATGTTAACACCATCATCATCATCATTGTTATTATAAAAGCCACCATAGCTCTATCATGGAAAAGTTATCATTTTCACAAGTGTCCTCTGTTTAAACTTCTTGCTAATTTGGTTCCTAAATTGACCTCTCCTGTGGCAGTGTTTCCAAAAGAAGTAGATGATCTCCCAGGCATATGTCTATTAGTTGTTTATGTCACAGTAAAAATGCACTGGTCTGAAATCTTTGATGAGTTATAATAAAAGTTATTAACCTTCTCTCTAAAAGATGATGCATGTATACATATGCATACAAGATTTTGGAAACCATCTCTGGCTCCACAGACCCTGAAGCCCCAAGGGCTCCGTTCATTCTTTCATTCATTCAACAACTATTTAGTGAATGCCAGCTATGCACCCAGCTCTGTGCCAACCTCTGAGAATACAGAGGTAAACGAGACAAATCAGCTTGCTACTCTCTCAGACTTTACATTCTAGGACCAATGTGCTAGAGATTGGGAACCTCTGCCTTAGGACATCTTCATTGTCCTAAGTTTTTTGCATTACTAAACATTGCATGGACCACTCACGTCCGCATATAAAACTAAGTTACTGTGATGCATCTCTGTAAAGAATAGAAACTGTAAAAATGCCAGAATTAGCTGGACAGCATGTATGTGGAGGTAGGAAGCCCTGGGACTTCCTAGGAGGTAGGGACCTAGGCCTCATGGCAACAAAGGACACAACAAAAACAAACCCAGCTGGTGAATTTATGAAACCTCTTTCACAAAACTTGGAACTACCCACTCCTTTGTGCATCAAGCTGAAGATTAATATTCAAGTGATATTAACATCCCAGGCAAATGTGCTAAATGACTTTAATTTGCCATCTCACTTACCTTTAAAATAACTCTGTGAGATAGGAATTGTTTTCTCCATTTTTTGAATTAAGGAACTGAAACTCAGCGAGATTAGGTGACTTGACCGGCCAGTAAGTAATAGAAACAACCATTTGAATCAAGTTCCTGACTTGAGTTTTTTCCAAATACCTGCTTTCTTTGGGGAGCAGAGAAGGGGATGGAGGATGGAGAGGAGGTATTTCTTAAATTTGGGGGAGTTTGTTTTTGTTTCAGATAGAGGAAGAAGAAGAAGAGAAAAGGAAGAATGATAATCTTACCTCATTTCCTAAGCAAACTATAGGAAATATACTGTTGAAAGGACCACTGGCTCCATGATTGAATGTAGTATTACTTTTAAAATAGAAGCTTTCATCTTCTTCAAGCAGCACATGTGGGCAATAAGATGTCCATTAAAGTTCTAGTGCCTTATTCATTTTATTTGGTTCATTCCATTGCATAGTTAATGTTACAACTTGGAAAGATTTTGTTTGAATTTTCTTTTCTCCACAGATACGCAATGTCTGGTCCAACTGATGAGACTGCAGGAGACCTGCCTGTGAAAGATACAGGTCTAAATCTCTTTGGAATGGGAGGGTTACAAGGTACAGCCAGCTGTTATTTATTACCATTATGAACTTTGATCAGTAACTTCTTTACTTTTAATTTAAAGTATTTCTGATATTCGTACCAACAAAGCCATTTAAGTAACTATATAGTCTTGATTGGACTAAACAAGAGGATGGAGAATTTAGAACAACATATGGTATTTTACTGCCTGCATCAATTATCAACAGCTCATAGAAAATGTAAAATCCCCCTCTGTTCTGATAAAGAATTGTTATAAATCATCTCCTTAAAATTCCACACATCAGTAGAAACGACACAGAGAGTACCAAGCCTCCAAACCAAATTGCCTGGTTTAAATCACATTCGCCATTAAAATGTTTCTTTAGGCTTAAATTTTATATGGGAGGAAATGCCATATTTAAAAATTTTTGCCTTTCAAGTAGAGTATCTCAAAATGGTTTGTTTAGCCAAGTGATATTGACTTTGTTTTATCAAATTAATACACGTTAGAGGTTTTCTTTGTCCTTTTATCACTTAGTGGTTGCTATAGAGCTAAAAAGCACTTTCAAATTGAGAAAGAAAAGGACTGCTTTAAGGAACAATATAGAGTGTAGAGCTGTGTTTTTGTTTGTGTGTACAGTGTGTCAGCCATTCTGTCATGCCATAGCATTTGTCATTGAGAAGGCTGTGATGTAAAATATATTCCACTAAGGCTTCTTCATACACTTGTTAATCAAAACACTGCAAGTGGCCACCTTGAACTACCACAGAAAAAGATAAATTTGACTATACAGCTTTTATTGTTAAAAGTAAAAAGAATGGGGGATGTGGGGATATATGTATACGTATAGCTGATTCACTTTGTTATACAGCAGAAACTAACACAGCATTGTAAAGCAATTATACTCCAATAAAGATGTTTAAAAAAAAAGTAAAAAATAAAAAACAAGAAAAATTTTAAAAAGTAAAAAGAATGTATAAGCTTTGCTTTAGATCTTTGGTGGAGTATCAGGGATTAAAATACAAATAATTTTAAGTGTACAAGGCTATTTTTTAGTATTTGATACCCTAAGTTCAATTCTTGCCCTCAGTAACCTCCTCATAGGGCTTTAATCTTTGTCCATTTGTTCCTTGTTTCTTTTGGAGGACTGTTGAAAATTGACCAGCTTCACAGGAAAATATCAGATTTAAGCATATGTAAAAAAAATATACACACCTGCTAAAAGGTGTAAAAGTTCTTTAAAAATATATGATAGCTTATAAATGATTTGTGAAGGTTTTTGTTTGCTTGGTCTTGCAGATTTTATTGTTTATTTTCTATAAGCCATAGCTCAGAAAAATATCTTAATCATATTGTTATTGTTACAACTCTTACCTTTGAAAAAAAATACTTCCAGATACCCTGACTTTTTATTTAGTTTCTTCAACATTCAGCATATAAATTGAAAAGTCTTTATTGGATCAGAGTTGCATCTTTCATTCTTATTTGATGTAAGTTCCGTCTTACATTGTTATTTGAATACATTTTTTGACTGGAAACGATTGTTGCTCAAATCCTTAATATTGCATATAAAGTATTAATAGCAAAGACTTTTGTTCTTACCTCCAATCAGTGGCGTGAACAATGCTATAACATTTTCTAAAGCAGTCTTAATTGTAGATCACAAAGAAAAAAACCTGAGATGAGTGCATCAGAGATTATGTTAATATCAACAGTTATTGTTTTTAGAGGCTATTTTAAGTAATCCTCCTATTAACTACCTTGGCATTTTTGCAGAAACTTCAACAACACGGACAATGAAGTCTCGCCAGGCAGTGTCACGTATCAGTCGTGAGGAACTGGAAGACAGATTTTTACGTTTGCATGATGAGAACATTTTACTTAAACAGCATGCCCGCAAGCAAGAGGATAAAATTAAAAGGTTATGATAAAAAGCTTTTAGCTTTTTTTTCCTGACTCTGTAAAGTTTGGAGGATATGCTTTTCTATAAACTTAATTGAAAACCCCACCTTGAATCTTTTTTGGAGCAAGGCAGGTTATAAATCAGTACAGTTTTTAAAAATGGAAAATCTTACAAACTAGGATAATAAACCAAGAAGATTATGAGTGTTTATTATGTCTGAAGTTGCCATTTGAAAGAAAGAGCTAATAGCTATGAGTACCATGAGTGTATCATATCTCTAAATAACTTTTGCTCTAATATTTATAGCTTAATAAGCAAATGGCCAAAACATCTGTTTTCTAAACGTCTTGATTTTAAAATGAAAGTTTTAAAAAGTAATTAGCTATTCTAACTTGTTAGGATGCATGTTCCTTTAAGATTTGGGGTTTACTAATGAGAACATCACTTCACTATCTGGAACATATTTTACTTTGCTTGGATTAATCTAGAATCTGTATTTATTTCAAAGAATCTATTGTTTCTGAGGAAACAGGGTCACTTTTGTATGCAAAAAATTTCTGCAGGGATTATTTCTTAAGAGTAGATAGCTTTCATTCCTTCTTGTTCAGGAACAGTGACTGTCTTCTGAATGTGTGGCATTAAAAGTTCATTCTCATTTGTGAGCATGAACAGATCTGTATTCATATTCATGTTCTAGGTTCAATGGAAAGGTGAGACAAGGATTGAACAAAGAAGATAGGGGGTTTTTCTTCCGCTTGGAAATTAGCCTCTAAAGGAGTGATTCTAGTCAGTTTCTATTCTATGGACTTTGTTTTAATGACCCACTGACCTGCTTTGTGCAGAGCTTTTACTTTGAGTTGGTTTTTGAGTCGTGATGATGGCTTTTTTCAAGACTCACTTGCCTGTTTCTTTTTCTGACCACTAACACAGCCGTCACCCTGTCTGAATGAGGCATTTAGTCTGTGACCACTGAAGAGTTTTTTTCCTTTGTAAACCTAATTGGTCAGTAAAAGAATTAAATTCACAGCCTTGACCTCATTAGTAATTTGTCCTAGCCAGAAAATAGAAAACAACTTAATAATGAGCTATGTAGTTTAATGGGAAAAGGACTGGGCTAGGAGTCAAGTGGTGTACATGTGTTCTTTGTCTCTCTGCCACTCGCCTATGGTATGTTCAAGCCATTTAACCTCCTGGAATTTTATTTTACTCAGCCCTGAGGGTAGTGATCCAATGACCACTATGACCCAAAGCTCTAATTTCCTTCTCAGGTTCACACCACTGACACTACCTAGATACATGGATAGAACTACCTTTAAATTTATCCTTAAGATATAATTAGAATCACTTACTTTAGTATGAATGTAGATTTGATAAACCACCTTTCTAAAGAAGTACTCAAACTTTACCCGAACACTTATTTCATTAATATAAAATAATCAAATGAAAATTATTGCTATTACTGGACAAAAAATGCAATCTTACCTTTCTTGGCAAAGTTTACTTGCATATCTTTGAAGGAATTTTAAGCCTCTCTATGGATGTGCTCTTCTTGCCTTAAAAATTGGAGTTGTTTGTTTTTCTCTAGATGATGACTGCTTTTTCACATTAAATCTGTCTCTTTTTTTTTTTTGCTTCAAACTTTTTTTTTTTAACATCTTTATGGGAGTATAATTGCTTTACAATGGTGTGTTAGTTTCTGCTGTATAACAAAGTGAATCAGCTATACATATACATATATCCCCATACCTCCTCCCTCTTGCATCTCCCTCCCACCCTCCCTATCCCACCCCTCTAGGTGGTCACAAAGCACCGAGTTGATCTCCCTGTGCTATGTGGCTGCTTCCCACTAGCTATCTATTTTACATTTGATAGTGTATATATGTCCATGCCACTCTCTCACTTCATCCCACCTTACCCTTCCCCCTCCCCCATATCCTCAAGTCCATTCTCTACCTCTGCATCTTTATTCCTGTCCTGCCCCTAGATTCTTCAGAACCATTTTTTTTTTTTTAGATTCCATATATATGTGTTAGCATATGGTATTTGTTTTTCCCTTTCTGTCTTACTTCACTCTGTATGACAGACAGGTCCATCCACCACACTACAAACAACTCAATTTCATTTCTTTTTATGGCTGAGTAATATTCCATTGTATATATGTGCCACATCTTCTTTATCCATTCATCTGTCGATGGACACTTAGGTTGCTTCCATGTCCTGGCTATTGTAAATAGAGCTGCAATGAACACTGTGGTACATGACTCATTTTGAATTATGGTTTTCTCAAGGTATATGCCCATAGTGGGATTGCTGGATCGTATGGTAGTTCTGTTTTTATTTTTTTAAGGAGCCTCCATGCTGTTCTCCATAGTGGCTGTAACAATTTACATTCCCACCAACAGTGCAAGAGGGTTCCCTTTTCTCCACACCCTCTCCAGCATTTATTGTTTGTAGATTTTTTGATGATGGCCATTCTGACTTGTGTGAGGTGATACCTCATTGTAGTTTTGATTTGCATTTCTCTAACGATTAGTGATGTTCAGCATCCTTTCATGTGTTTGTTGGCAATCTGTATATCTTCTTTGGAGAAATGTCTATATAGGTCTTCTGCCCATTTTTGGATTGGGCTGTTTTTTTTTTGATATTGAGCTGCTTGTAAATTTTGGAGATTAATCCTTTGTCAGTTGCTTCATTTGCAAATATTTTCTCCCATTCTGAGGATTGTCTTTTCGTCTTTTTTATGTTTTCCTTTGCTGTGCAAAAGTTTTTAAGTTTCATTAGGTCCCATTTGTTTATTTTTGTTTTTATTTCCATTTCTCTAGGAGTGGGTCAAAAAGGATCTTGCTGTGATTTATGTCATAGAGTGTCCTTCCTATGTTTTCCTCTAAGAGTTTTATAGTGTCTGGCCTTACATTTAGGTCTTTAATCCATTTTGAGTTTATTTTTATGTATGGTGTTAGGGAGTGTTCTAATTTCATTCTTTTACATGTAGCTGTCCAGTTTTCCCAGCACCACTTATAGAAGAGGCTGTCTTTTCTCCATTGTATATTCTTGCCTCCTTTATCAAAAATAAGGTGATCATATGTGCGTGGGTTTATCTCTGGGCTTTCTGTCCTGTTCCATTGATCTATATTTCTGTTTTTGTGCCAGTACCATACTGTCTTGATTACTGTAGCTTTGTAGTATAGTCTGAAATCCAGGAGCCTGATTCCTCCTCCATTTTTCTTTCTCAAGATTGCTTTGGCTATTCAGGATCTTTTGTGTTTCCATACAAATTGTGAAATTTTTTGTTCTAGTTCTGTGAAGAATGCCATTGGTAGTTTGATAGGGATTGCATTGAATCTGTAGATTGCTTTGGGTAGTAGAGTCATTTTCACAATGTTGATTCTTCCAATCCAAGGACATGGTATATCTCTCCATCTATTTGTATCATCTTTAATTTCTTTCATCAGTGTCTTATAGTTTTCTGCATACAGGTCTTTCGTCTCCTTAGGTAGGTTTATTCCTAGGTATTTTATTCTTTTTGTTGCAACGGTAAACGGGAGTGTCTCCTTAATTTCTCTTTCAGATTTTTCATCATTACTATATAAGAATACAAGAGATTTCTGTGCGTTAATTTTGTATACTGCTACTTTACCAGATTCATTGATTAGCTCTAGTAGTTTTCTAGTGGCATCTTTAGGATTCTCTATGTATAGTATCATGTCATCTGCAAACAGTGACAGTTTTACTTCTTCTTTTCTGATTTGGATTCCTTTTATTTCTTTTTCTTCTCTGATTGCTGTGGCTAAAACTTCCAAGACTTTCTTGAATAATAGTGGTGAGAGTGGACAACCTTGTCTTGTTCCTGATCTTAGAGGAAATAGTTTCAGTTTTTCACCATTGAAAACGATGTTAGCTGTGGGTTTGTCATATATGGCCTTTATTATGTTGAGGTAAGTTCCCTCTGTGCCTGCTTTCTGGAGGGTTTTTATCATAAATGGGTGTTGAATTTTGTTGAAAGCTTTTTCGGCATCTATTGAGATTATCATATGGTTTTTCTCCTTCTAATTTGTTAATATGGTTTATCACATTGATTGATTTGCGTATATTGAAGAATCCTTGCAGTCCTGGGATAAACCCCACTTGATCATGGTGTATGATCCTTTTAATATGCTGTTGGATTCTGTTTGTTAGTATTTTGTTGAGGATTTTTGCATCTATGTTCATCAGTGATATTGGCCTGTAGTTTTCTTTCTTTGTGACATCTTTGTCTAGTTTTGGTATCAGGGTGGAGCTGGCCTTGTAGAATGAGTGTGGCAGTGTTCCTCCCTCTGCTATATTTTGGAAGAGTTGAGAAGGATACGTGTTAGCTCTTCTCTAAATGTTTGATAGAATTCGCCTATGAAGCCATCTGGTCCTGGGCTTTTGTTTGTTGGAAGATTTTTAATCACAGTCTCAATTTCAGTGCTTGTGATTTGTCTGTTTATATTTTCTATTTCTTCCTGGTTCTGTCTCAGAAGGTTTTGCTTTTCTAAGAATTTGTCCATTTCTTCCAGGTTGTCCATTTTATTGGCATAGAGTTACTTGTAGTAATCTCTCATGATGCTTTGTATTTCTGCAGTGTCAGTTGTTACTTCTCCTTTTTCATTTCTAATTCTATTGATTTGAGTCTTCTCCCTTTTCTTCTTGATGAGTCTGGCTAATGGTTTATCAATTTTGTTTATCTTCTCAAAGAACCAGCTTTTAGTTTTATTGATCTTTGCTTAAATCTATGTCCTTCTTTTGAATGTAATCTCTATCTGTGTGAAAGTCTTTGTGTAACAGAAGATTCAGATATTTAGGTTGACATCTCATTTAAATGGCTACCATCTTTCTATGGATAAGCCATTTGGTGGGGCTCAGGGTCCTAAAGGGCTAGGTAGAGTGTGTGGCTCTGTTGGGCTATGATACCTGCCCAGATTCCTCAATGATATATCCTTCTCTGGATTAGGTGGAAAAGGAACTAATCCATTGATTACTTTACTAGGGTGTTTGTGGTACTCTTGGATCTTGGTTTTTATTATCCTATATCCCTTATAAAGCATGTTTAATAGATGTGCCTCAAGGGAAAAAGAAAACAATCTTAACTGATTATGTTATGCATAGCTTTCCCCTGATGCCGCATGCTGTAGACCGAGTAGCCAGAAGTGTAGATAGACATGTATTACTACTGCTTTTACAGAGGACTCTGCTTAGGGCAAAAAAAGGTTGTTCTATGACATCCCAAAGCTATTAAGGGGTTTTTTTATTTCACTTTTGTTCTCCTAAGTAAAAGCTTCTGTCCATAACCATGCTAAAATAAAGCAAAACCCCGTTTAAAGAAAAATGAAGTGTGTTTTTATTTTCAATCTCCTGTCTGGGTCTTTATAAAAATAGATTCACTATAAACTAGAATCAGCTATTGAAGATGTGCGACCAATTTTGTAAAGTCTTGAACTTGTGTCTCTCATCAAAGCCACCTTTTCTTTCTTGTACTGCCAAGATTTTTCCATTCACTGTCAAGCATGTTTTCTGTACGTGTATATTACATCACCCCCATGTGCCCTTTCTGTCTTTTGTTCTGTCTAACCAGTTTTTATCAAAACTTAAAAGAATCAAAGGTATAAACTCCTGAGATGTCAAAAGCACAATGTATGTCTAAATTTAAAAGTACCATTGAAATAATACATTCTGTACCTAATTAAGTTCTACCATTAAACAGGCATGTTTCTTGAGCACTAAGCAACATTTAATGGTGCATTTGGGTTTCTTTTGAATTTTTCATTGGGCTTTTAATATGTATGTATCTATGCATTTTAACATTTTTATATTTGTAATATGTCTTAATCCTAGAGAAACTGAAAACAATACATCACCTAAATGCTGCATAGTCTTAATACAATTTTGAAAAGTTTTAACTTACTGTGGCTTGCAGATATAACCCACCATATCCACAATCTGTAGCTACATTTAAGTGCATACAGCATTCCTACATAAGGTCATGCGTTAAAAATTGCATTTGAGGAACATATGGAGTAAATATGTGTCCTCTCTTTACTAACCTTAAATGATAAGCCTTAGGAAACTGTTATTTGTCAGTGCTATAAAGCAGATTGTTGCCCAGTGGTTTCAATTATCATCAAAGGATTCTTCACAGGCAGTAATAGTTACATCAAAACCTGAAATTTATTATTCAGGTTCTGCACTGAAGTCTTCACAGTGATTATGTTCCTTTCAACAGAATGCATTTTATGCTGACTTCTCACATTCCTTTTCATCTTTTTATTATTTCCCTAGAATGGCCACCAAGTTAATACGGCTAGTTAATGACAAGAAAAGATATGAACGGGTTGGTGGCGGCCCCAAGCGGCTGGGAAGAGATGTGGAAATGGAAGAAATGATTGAGCGGCTGCAAGAGAAAGTTCATGAGCTTGAAAGACAAAATGAAGTCCTCAAAAACAGACTAATTTCAACCAAACAGCAACTTCAGATCCAGGGTCACAGGCAAACTCCATACAGTTATGTGCAATCTCGTGTTAACACTGGGCGTAGAAAAGTGAATGAAAATGCAGGCTTACAGGAATGCCCCAGGAAAGGTAAACTAAAGCTTACTTTAAATCCTAAATTTAAGTTAATAACTTGTTTTACACACACATACGTACATACGCACAGAGTTTTATTTCTGTACTATTCTTGTTTTTGAGTGTCTTTAGAAAGAGAGAAATCATTTTTTGACTTTTTGATAAAATCACATTAACATGAAGATCATTTTATATAAGAATCACTAGATCATGCTCAAATTTGTCTAGTAAAACATTGAACATAACTATTCATCCTAACTAATAAAAGAAGCATGTATGAAACTACATAAATTACGGGTTTAGTTTAGTTTGAGTTGGTTTTTTTATATTATGGATGGAAATCTCGTTGACTCAGGCAAACAGAGAAACCACTAATTTGCCCATATGGTCACACTGTTTTTCTGAAGGATCACACTTAGGTTCTTCGTCCAAAGGCCTTCTATAAATTTTACAGAATTGTTTAAATCTTCCTCATTGTGTGGAGGCAGCTTGACAGTGGAGTGTGCACATAACTAGGGGTTTAAAAAGTTGGGTTCTTGCTCCTCTGCTTGCTGTCTGGTGACCTTGGACAAGTCTTCTAATCATTCTGAACTTGAGTTTTCTTTACACATAAAATAAAAGGATTTGAGCAAGCGACCGTAAAGGTCTCTTCCATCTTCAGAAAATGATCATTGGTCAATCACTTTTCTCATCTTGAAAATGAATCACCTAAAACCTACCCAGCTTACAAAGCAATTCAATTGAATATAGAAGACTCAGAACTGTAGACAGAACCTAAGTATTTCTAATGAAAATTCCCAATTCCCTCCACCCACAGACAAACTTTATTTATAATGAAGCAAAAAGTCAATAAATATTTTAAGGAATACTTTTTTCATTTCAACTACTAGGGAAGGAAATAGAATTTTAGTTCTAGTTCATCTTTGTTTGGAATGTGCTCCACTTAAAGACCAAACATCTTTAGGGAAATAAAAAAATCATGTAAAACTTTCAATTCATTGAGGGAACAAAAAACACTATCTGAACAGAAAAAGAGAAAAATTTGTTCTATTTTTCTCTCCAAGCCAAAATGTTAACACTATATGTTCCCTAGACAGAGTTCCTTTGAAGTCAGTAAGGCCTCCACGGTAGGCAGGAGGCAGCTCCAGGATAAAAGAGCTTGGCTACTCCTAGCTATGTGAGATTGGCAGTAGGCTTTGAATATAACCAAAGTAATCATAATGAATTATAAATCAAAAATACATTCTGCCGCTAATTAACTTTTTATGTGGAAGAGAGCACTTGACTTTCCAGAGCCTCATTTTCCGCACCTGTAAAATGGAATGATAACACCAGATTAGAAGAAAGGTCAGGAGATGGTAGGTCCACAACAATATATTTTACCTTTAAATAGTCATTTATGCTCTCTGAACCTTAGTTTTGTCATCTGTGGCTACAGTTGGGCAAGATGATCCCTGTGGTCTGCAAGGTCTTTTATGCTAAATAAAAACGATGCCCAAATATTAGATTAACATTGGCAAGCTAATCTAGTGCTATGAATTGCTGTTTAAATAGAAGAGTTTGATGGAAGTTTCTCCTTGTAGAAGAGCCACAGAACAGAAGAGCCTTTAAAATGTTACTTACATAGATTAAATTTCTCCTTATATTTACACTGTTAGTAATTCAGAACTTTTTCACTGTTTGGTACAGAATCTAGGACATAAGAAGTTGCACAAAGGATTAAATAGTAATGAATACTTTCCTAACTTCTATCTTTCTGTGTAAACCTGAGGCATCATTATCAAGATCGCTACCTTAGTAGCCTTAATAGACTCTTCAAGACCGCCTTTGAGGCTGGGACTTAGACCAGAGTTGTCAGAAATACCGCAGCCTGAGGGGCTGGGCAAGAACCCTGACCCTCTTGGGCCACAAGCAGTCTTGCCCCCGAAAGCTGCTGTACAAATATTATCGTTTCCTATTTGTACCTTGTCAGGATAAAGGATAGAAAGTACTGGCTTAAGGTGTGATCAATGTAGTGTAGAAACAATTCCTATTGTGAAGAACCAGTAGAAAGATTATAAAGTGTATACATTTTAAATATAGCCATTGGAAAATCACCATGAGACTGTAAGTTTTAAGATATGTTTTGAGTATAAGTGGTTTTTTTTTTAAATTCTAGTAGTAATGTTTAGTTTTTCCTTGATTTATGTAGGAAAAGCTTAGGAATTAGTATTACTGCCAAAATAATATAATTGGCAAATTTTAACACGGTAAACTATTGTAATGTTTTAGGCAGGGCCTGTTCCATTCTTTACTCTGGATTACAGCAATAAATGTTGAAAGTTTTGGAAATAGCAAATGATAGTTCCATTTTTCCTAATTAAAATTCTCATTTTTAAAAAGTAAACTTTTATAAGGAGAATGAGTTTTTTCTGTACCTTTATGTCTGGAACTATTCTCCATTTTAAAAATCTAAATTATTTGTCATA
The DNA here is from genome assembly GCF_028564815.1 of Eubalaena glacialis. Classification (NCBI taxonomy): domain Eukaryota; kingdom Metazoa; phylum Chordata; class Mammalia; order Artiodactyla; family Balaenidae; genus Eubalaena; species Eubalaena glacialis. The sequence continues at coordinate 31,260,917 of NC_083733.1, forward strand.
TTTCATTTACCTAAAACTAATAACCTAATTATTCTATAAGTGTAAAGTAACTCCTATAATTAAAAGAATGTCTCGTTTTTAACAATGGGACCAGGCTTGTAAAAATTATTGTAATTTACAATATTTACAAAATTATTGTAAGTTACAAAAAATTGTAATTATTTTTATAAGAAAAATTATATTGAAGTGCAGCAGCAAAATGTTTTATTTAAAGGAATCCTATTGATGATCTCTTCTCAAATTACCTTTGTTTAAATATGGATTTTCTTATTGAGGTAGAATAAATCAAAGTACAGGAAACATTTTGACTTACGCTCACAATATCTGTGAATCACACAAATGAAGATAAGGTTCAAAATGTAAGGTCAAGGGGTGTGAATGAGTAATTTAAAAATCAAAAAACCTTTATCAAAAATACTAAAAAAAAAATCACGGTTTTGAAAACTTTTTCCTTCATACCTCAGTTTATATTGTAAAGACCTGTTAAAATTTTGGTTCTTTCAGAATTTACTTTGGAAGTTCTAAATCTAAGTTGAATAAAACTATTTCTGGGTAATTTGGTTTCCATAGTAGAATTTGTTAAATGAGCAATACTTGCTGCTGTGTTTTATTTAATGCCAACTGGTGGCTGAGATCTAACAGTTCCTTTGGCAATGTACGTCTGATTCTCTGTACTATGGAGCGCATATCTCTCAGTACTTAAGAGACTTTATTGTATTGCATATTTCCTTACGATAGCAAGTCAAGGGTCCTTCTTTTCTAAACAACTTCACTAATTAATAATCTTATTAACTTATTTTTAGGTATTAAATTCCAAGATACAGATGTAGCGGAAACTCTGCAACCCATGCCTACAAAACATGGCAACAGTTTACTCGAAGAAGCCAGAGGAGAAATAAGAAATTTGTATGTATTCTTTTTGTGGTCATTTTAGAACACTGTATATTGATCATGTCTTTTTTGATCCCTCCCTTGCCTTTATTTTAAACAAAATTGGTTTGTGTACAAATAATTTGCTCCATTAAAATACAGCTAGATCTGTGAGGTAAGAACAGATATTATATAACATCTTTCCAGTACAATGAGGTAAATGAAAAACGTAACCAATTGCATCAGTGGAAGCGTTTAGAGAAGAGTCCTCTTTATTATTATAATTTCCCCCTCAATGGAATGGCATAAAGCCCAGTCATTTAGAATAGTATAAGCTTTAGAGGCAACATTTTCATTCTCAGAAGAATTACAGGTAGTTTTTTTTGTTTTTTGGGTTTTTTTAGATCATGAATTAATTAGCCTTTCTGTGGTTTAAAAAAAGAAAAAAGAATTGGAGGGAGTGGCTTAAAAGTTTGGAGCTATCAAATACATATGGATTTCAGATTTTGTTTCATGCTGATTCTATGGTACCGCATTCTTCATCATACTGTGGTTTCAAAAAAGTTACTTCTGCCACGTTTAGCTTACTTTTCCAGTTAATCAAAGCCTCATGGTGATCTCAGTGTCTGTAAGTCACACAAATGAAGATAAGGCCTTCACCTGGATCATCAAAAAGCAACAATTCTGAATGAGGAGAGAAAGCATGAGACAAAGAGTATCATACTTTCGATAGCTGCTTAAGAATAATATTGGCTTAAATTTTTACTTTTGAATATTTTAAATACCAGTTACAGTAATGATTGCCTGTGAAAGAATAAAACTAAAAGACTAGACCTAACCTTGTTTCCTGTTAGTCAGTGGAAAAGCAAGGGTTCAGACCAGTCCTGAGGCTCGGTACACTGGGATGCTGCCAGACATGGTAGAGATAAAATATAAACCAGAGACCACTAAGTTATGTTTTGCAAATTTCTTGCCTTCTCTCTATGAAGTGTTAATTTGGGTGGTATAAGCAGCTGTGCATATGAAAGAACAAAGGCACATAAATTACCTGAAGAAGACCAGATCACAGAGTACTTAGTAGGTGACCAATAAATACTGCATTGAATTGAACCACAGTCCAGTCCGTTGCCTAGGACATTATCTTATATAAAGCAATACCTTGAATTCTTCCATATGTACTTCCAAATCATCACATTTAATCTGCTACTATTTCACTATGTGCCGGGGCACTTAAGCTAAAATTTTTAACTTTTGCTTGCCCTTTACTATGAAGCACTTTCTTTGTACTGCTCTTATATACTGCAGATTTTCCCTCAAGCTGCAAATTCTTGTAAAGATTCTTTATTTCAGAGAAAATGTTATTCAGTCACAGAGAGGCCAGATAGAAGAGTTAGAGCACTTGGCTGAGATCCTGAAAACTCAGTTGAGGAGAAAAGAAAATGAAATTGAGTTATCTCTTCTTCAGCTTCGAGAACAGCAGGCTACAGATCAAAGGTATGTTAAAACAGAAATATCACTTTGATAAGGTCAAAATTAGTTTAAAATACTTTATCATGTGCCACAGAAGGATAAGCCTAGTCTATTTAAAAATCATGTTTTTACTTAACATTCTTCATATAAGCCTGCTCTAGACCTACTAACTGCTATCAACAACTCAAGTCTAAGGGCATTTTTCCCTAACCTACTCTGCCTTCACTTGTTTCCTCTGCTCATTTACCAAGCCGGTAGGAAGTTCTGATACCATTTGATTGTACCTACCAAGAAAAATATGTGTGACAAGGACTCAGCTGTTGGCATACCTTGTGAATAAGCCCAACCTTATTTAAGTTTTTTTCCCAACCTTAAAAGGTAGTACATTCCATAATACAGTCCCCATTTTTTTCATCCCATAAAGATGTTACCTCTCCTAATATTCAAAGTTTGCATCGAATTCTGCTGATTGTTATGGGTGACAGTGGGGCCCTTCAGTAGTCTCCTTGCTGCCTCTTCATTTTTGATGTTGGATAATATACAGTATTTTCTTTTCCGTCCTCCTTTGTCATTTGTTGGTTCCTAATACCTCTTCTCTCATTTTGTGCTTCCACGTTGTGCTTCCAACAAGATTTTATCTTTTTACCATATTCTTTCTTTACCATATTCTTCCTTTATGGCCCTTTTCTTTTTGTTTGGAACAAGCATACTCAAAGGTACGGAGAGTAGTATACTGAAATCTCATGTACTCATCTCTCAACTTTAACAATTATCAACATGCTAACCAATCTTGTTTCATCTATCCCTTCACCTTCATTTTCTTTAATTAATTAGCCCCTGCCAAATATCATGTCATCACACCTGTAAATGCTTCAGTATATATCGCTGTCTGATAAAGAATTTTTTTAATGTAATCACCATGCCATTATCACACCTAACAAAATTAACAGCAATTCCTTTATACCATCTAATAACTAGTTTATATTCAAACTTCTGTAACGATGACTTCCTGCTGTTTGAATTGGAATCCAAATGAGGTCTACACATTGCATATGATTGTTATATCTTTTATGTCTCTTTTATTTCTCTCTTAACATTTTTTTAAACCAGACCTAGATCCTCTATTTGTTTTTCCCTTACCAAGTGTGATATCATACTTATGTGAGTAGGTTCTCATTTAGAAAAACCAAGTATGATTTTCCACTTTTTCATTTCAGAATCAGAGTTTACTTCTTCTTTCACAAACAAACCTTACATAGTAATATTTGAAAAAGCTAAGATGCATAATAGAAGACTTGTTTTAAAAAAATAAAGTGGGCTAAAAATATATGAAAAGCTTTTTATTTCAAAGATTTAAAAGGTTAATATTATCTCTACTAATTTGTGTTCCTAAAAAGTTATGTGTAAAATTAAATTATGTAATGAAATTCTATATATTTTGTGACATTAATATACCCTTCTAAGTGCAGGGCAAAAGAAAAATGAATATTTTTGAGAATTATATTTGTAATAGGGAATGTAATTTGAACCCTGGCTTTGAATCAGGGTTTTAAATACCTAGGAGTTATCCATGTTCCCCCTAAGAAAACCAATAAATGGTTCCTTGTGAGGAACAGTGCTGAAGACCCCAACACTGAATATGGTGACCTTAATAAATTGCCAACAGCCATATTTAAAATATTATCTGAATATAAAAATTCTGCATTAGGCCAAGCCCAGGCTTGGAGCCCATTCCTCAACAGCTGAGTACAAGGTTATCAGACTACTTTCTCTGTTATATTTCTTAAATTGCCAAAGAGTAAGATCGACCCTGTGTTGGCCGTTCCTTCTTCCAAAGGCATATGATCATCTAAGAACTAGAGTGTTGTGTTAATTGAAAGGGAAATCCAAAAGTTCTTCAGTCCTAGGACTAGAACAGCCGAAGAACTAGAGTCATAGATGGGTCTGCATATTTTCTAGTATAAGTATTTTCAGCAGAAGACATCAGCATATACACATAGAAGAGTTTACCTTAAAAACTAAACTAAGGCTAACCTTAGGGGATTATGTTATTCACTCCATAGCAGTCTATTTTCTGTCACATCAAGAATTAGAAGCAGAGACAAAATGAGTATTACGGTTAAAGAAGCTTTTGTTGCAGAGGCCAAAGAATGAAAGCAATTTGTACCCTACCTTACAGATTTTATAAAATTGAAAATTATTGGTTATTTGCTTAGAAGGAAGGGTACCTATGGTGAATAACATATTGTTTCTTGAAGTACAGTTGTTGAAAACTGAAGAAATGACTTCAAATAAGGGTCTTCAAGTCTTTTTTTTTTCTTATATGTTTACACATAGCTCAAAATTTTATGTGTAACAGAAATTTTTTTGAGACTAATGGAAAACTGTTGAAAAATGTTGGGGAGAATATAAAACTTGGTATAATTTACTGTAGAGAAAAATCACAAAATGGAAAACATATTTAAACTTCTCTTTCATGGATACATTATTTCAGATTTGAAATTCTAGAAGTCTGATCTGAATGTTGGACTCCTTGTTCTCAAACATGAACCTAACGTAGTTGTAATCTTCAGAGTGCGGTGCTTGATATTTATGGCAAAGAGCCTTTTCATAGAATATTACAGAAACTCTTCGTAGTATGTGTTTAATAGACCAGTTTGGTTTGGCATCAGCTTGACATAAACTTTTGGTTATCCAAAGCCCTTAATTGCTTTGAAGTAAAAACCCAGTGCTGCTCTTTTTTATTAAAATCATGTCTTTTCCTGTTATTGTGGTCTATTTTGGAAGACTGAGTTGTGATTTTTGCATATGTTCTACATAATGCCTCATTAGCAAAAAATCTTGTATCATTTACAAGTAGCCTGAATGTCTGTGTTGTTTTGAACAAAAATCCATATTAAAATTTAAACAATATAAAAATGCACATTTTCTGCTTATGAAAAAGGCCATCTTAAATTAACTGCAAAGCAGTAACCAGTGAACACATGTACATGAACATTAAAATCAGGATGATTTTACCTTTTACTGACTTTTTCAACTCCAAAAATATTTATACTCTTACCAAATGTGTAACTAGTTTGTACTAAGTGTTTTTTTAAGTAAATGTTAGGGTGTTTACCTTCTTAATTAGAAATCATGTAAGTGCCATGATGTCCCAGTGGAGGAAATTTAACCCGTAAATATTTCAGACACTGACTTGCCCCCTTCCCTTTGGTTGACAGCACACTGTCAAGTCATAAAACACAGAGGCCTTTTGCAGCCGCACAGTATACAAAGCAGCTTGGCTTTAGGGGCTCCATCTTTCCAGCTGTGCACAGACGCGGATTACTTCCTGGCACTCAAAGTTCTTCCCCAGCTTTTCATTTTGAAAAATGGCAAACCTACAGCAAAGTTGTAAGAATAGTAGTGTGAACACACATACCTTTCACCCCTTGGCATGTTTGTGAATGACACAGCCTGTTCTGCATTCTGCCCACTCAGGCACAGGCCCCTTCCCCTCCCTCCCCCTCTCTCCCTCTCTCTCTCTCTGAGCGTTAGGTGCATATATCATGTCACCCTCTCTCCATTTCTAAGCACCTTCTAGGAACAAGGACATCTTCCTACATAACCACAGTACAGCTGTCACACATTCAGGACATTTCACAATGAATGCACCAGTAGCATCATCTAAATACACAGTCCATATTAAAATTTCCCAATTGTCCCAATAATGGCCTTTATAGCTGTTTTTTTAATTGCTATTTTTGTTTTGTTTCTCTTTTTTTTTAATTAATTTATTTTTGGCTACGTTGGGTCTTCATTGCCGCGCACAGGCTCTCTCTAGCTGCGGCAAGCGGGGGCCACTCCTCTCTGCGGTGCGTGGGCCTCTCATCGCGGTGGCCTCTTCCGTTGTGGAGCATGGTCACCAGGTGCGCGGGCTTCAGTAGTTGTGACACACGGGCCTAGTTGCTCCGCCGCACGTGCTCGAACCTGTGTCCCCTGCACTGGCAGGGGGATTCCCAACCACTGCGCCACCAGGAAAGCCCTGTTTTGTTTTTCTTTGTTTTAATCCCATGTCCAATCAGGTGTCATGTATTGTATTTAATTGTCATGACTTTTAGGTTTCCCTTATTCTAGAGTGGTTCTCCAGTCTTTTCCAGCCCATTGATGAGAGTTGTTTGCAGAATGCCCCTCAATTTGGATTTGTCTGATTGCCCAGCCCCCTAATTTAGAGGGCACATCTGGCTCTTGGATAGAAGGGTAACTGGGGCGAGGGATAACCATGCAGACATTACTATTATACAGGGAGGTAATCTGTCATTTTTAAAAAATATATCCAACAAGTTCCTACCGTTGTTTTGAATACCTTAGAATTTGCCTAATGAAAAGTTATCACACTCAAATACTATGTCTTTTATCCCCAAGTTTTTTATTATTAATGTTATCTAAGTTTTTTTGTGATAGCTGCTTGGCATGTTTCCCAAGCACTTTATTTAAACCACAGAAATTATCAAAATTAATAGTAACTAGTGTATTAGTGTGTATGTGAGAGTGGAGAGAAAGCTAAAACTTAGGAACATCCCAGAGAAAGGAAGCAACTTACAAGAGTAGGAAGAATTTATCTCTTTAGACCTGGCTCTCTCATATAAGAACTCTGGCCAGATTCTTTACTTCTCTAAGGCTCATTTAGCTACCTTAACTGTGAAATGAAGAGGCTGAAATGGAGTAAGTGGTTCCCTACCTTTTAAAACCAGATGCTTTTATCCCCAGAGACCTTGGGATTCTGAAAGATTTTGCCTCCTAAGTAAGCAGTATGTATTAATTTAATAAATTTTGCATTTTTTTTTCATCCAAGACCTGTCTCATGCTAATCATTGCTTCTGATAATTGTGAAATAGCCTGTATTATTGCACCGATTTGCTATAATTCTATCCAAAAGTAAAAACAATATAAAACCTTTAGTTCGCTTTTACAGCTTACTTGCCAGTGAGTCTACATTTCTCATTGGGCTTTTTGATATTTTTAATGTAATTCTCAAATTCCCATTACTAGTCAGAATCCATTAAACTTGACCTTCAAAATGGCCCCTGAAGAAGATGAGCCAGGATTTGGGTTCTTCCTGTCCCCAACCGGTCCTCGGGAGCGCGCCCTCCGTTTTCAGAAGAGTGAGATTATGTACATGTAGAAAGCTCTACATAACTGTCCCCCTCCATTCCTTGCGCGTGTTTAAGAATAAGAAAATATTGAGTTCTGATTTATATTTTGACCCAACACCACAAGAAAGATACAATCCAGAGGCAAATAAACATACACATACAAACGTTTTCCTTTATGCAATCTTAAATCAGGGAGCATTATTTTCATCTGTGAACTAAAGCAGCCGTTTTGAGCAAAGTCATTACCTTTCAAATAGACTTTGCTTGGCTATTTTAGTGAAGCTTATTCCATTTAATTCACTAGCAACCTCATATAATTCTATTCATAAGTGATACCTTATTGTTATCTGTGTATCCCTAATAAGAGCTATGAATGACCTACACTTCTCTCAACGATATACTTAGAGAGTCTGCCACTGTTCCCCCCCCCAAAAAAAAAAAACACAACTGTAGAGTTTTTTTTAATCCTCAGATTGTTTTCAACCTTATCCCCCAAATTTAGTCACCCTAAAACTGTTACTCAAAAAGAACCTCTTCGTTCTATCTCATAAATATCTTACCTAACAACTTTCCAGAGTCTCATAGCCTACCTTTTGTATTCTAAAACCTTCCCTTCTAAGTGGTGTTAAAGTACTATATTACAACATTTTTTGCCTCAAAAAAGATCAAGAAGCTTTTTTTAGCATTCATAATCCTTACTGCAGCAAAGAATGAAATGTTGATGGGGGTTGCGGCGGGGAGGAATTGTGTGCCTGGGAAATGAAGTATTAGAAACTTTCACTGGAGCAAAGATTTTGGCTTCTTAAGCTTTCATATTAGACTATACATTACATAGCACCACTGAAAGTTTTTCCTTCTCCAGTATATCTGAGGTTTTAAGTTTCTGGATTTATTATGGCACCCAGTAGCAAAGCTGGAGTCAAGTGTTTTCAAGGCTTCCATTAGAAATTCCTCTTTCAGAGTTTATTGCTTGACTGTTTCAAATTATATGAGAGAAACTTGGCACATAGGTTTTTGAGCTGGATTACTTTTTTTCAAGATAAAATCTAATTTATTTCAGTTTGTTTTTAATCTTAGAGATGGGCCAACAGCTCTTCTCATAGTTTTAGAAGATTTGAGCATAATTCTAAATAATGTCTGTTAAAAAAAGAAAAAGAAAAAAAACCACATTTTCCAACTTAATTTTTTATAGTTTTTTTCAAAATCCTTGTTGAAAAATATGAGAAATTTGTTTTTACAAAGCTCTTAATTAGTATGCTTGATATCCCTTTGCAGATCATTTCACCATGTGTAATGCAGCATGTATGAATTGGTACATGACCATCAGAGTTCATCTGAATGTTTTTACTGTGCATTGTTCTTTCTGTTCGAATGTCATCATCCTGAAGATTTGATGTTCCCTTCATAGTGCATGGAACAGGGCAGGAAAATACTATGTGGAGGTCACATAAAATATTGCTCATAAAATTAGCCCTGTCTCTTCTTCAGAGGAAACCAACCTGAGGCCTTCCTTCACATGCAGAGAGGTCTAGGACAGGCCACTTAGCAATGACTCTAGCTCCCTCTTGCCTCCAACATCCTTGTCACTTTTCTGTAGCAGCTCCTTCCCTCTTTCCTCTCTCACGTACACCCTCGTTGTTTTACCATATTTCATCTGTGTAAAAATGTTGATTGGCAGGTTTGAGATGATTTTTCATTGCACACCTTCCTGAAGACCAGGCCACATTCATCACAATGTTGCTTTTAACTTTTATGTACTTTATGTCATTGACTCTGCACTTTCAACTTAACAGCGTTGTTGCCATCAAAATTATCCCATCATAATAATGACTATTATGTATAGAAGCCCTAAAACTGACACTTTAAATAATTATTAAAGACTTGCAGGTGTTGTGTCATCCCAAAATAGGTATGCTCTCTAGCGAACTGACTTTTTATTTCAAGTACCGCATTGTTATTGCTCTTTTATAAATACTACTTCTGTTGTATCTGTGCCCACTCTTTGGGCATCATTAGTATAAAATACTAAATCACCTTACTTGCCAATATTTTGAAAAGTTTAAACTCCGAGGACTTTAGGAAAATATTCAAGAAAGCATCCACCAATTAGACCACTGAAAGTTTTTGCAACTTACTGGCCTTTGCCTTACAAAGAAAATTCAAAATTAAAACCTGCTGTTTCTATGACCCTATGTGACTGAATGGTTTCTTGTGGCTTAATTTTTTGTTAATGTCATCAAGTAATAGTTACTATTCAAACATATCTCATGTATATATCTTTTTGAAAATATTAACATGCTTAAAAACAAGTAAAATAAAATATCAGGTACAGCTGAAAATGTAAGAAGAGGTTTGAAATTATTTGAATAGTATTCTATCCTTCTGTATCAGTAAATGTCACTCACTGTTGAGCAGTCAAACCAAGTAATTCTGGGGAAAACGGGTAAGTTCTACTTTGACTAATAAATATGAAAAAATATGAATATTTTCTTGAGATCTACTCAAAATATATTTACCCTTCATCTTCTTCTTCTTCTTTTTTTTTAGTGAGTAAAAATAATACTGAGGGGACTATTGGTGAGTGTACTGTTGAATGCGTGCTCAGTACTACTAGATAGCATGTTTTAGACACATAATTATTTTAACATCGTGTTAAGACTGTACCCTGGGCAAGATCCAGGTTCTTGGACTTGTTTATCTTCTGTGTGAGGACAACTAACTGTCCGACGCCAAAATACAATGAACTTTCAAATATCAAAGAGGAAAATTAAGTATTTCAGGTCCTCAGCTGGTTTACAGATGTGTGAGCTTTGTAGTCCATTTTCTGGTTCCAGTAGGGCGTTGTGACAATTTTTCCAATATGTGTATACTAGATAAGTTTTGGAAGTAAAATTACTTACTTTAAATACTGAAATAATTTTCCGAACTTAAAATTTTTATGTTTATTTTTCTTAGAAAATGAAGTCTAAAACCAAGCTTCACAATTTTTAAAATACTTTTGAAAGTAAAACGTATTAAATTAAGGAACCTTTCTCTGTCAGGAAAATAAATGCCTTTTGAAAACAGGTATTCATTTAGATCTATGATTAACCTTTAACAAGATCTTCCTGTTAAATTGTACGTTTGCTTTAATCTCAGTAGGAAAAATACAAACTAGTATTGCAGCATATAGAGTTTCTATATACCCTGTGGACGTCAAATGATCTCTTACAGCTAAAGGCACATCTGCAACATATTTAAATGCCAGCTTTGGGCATTATTAGTATAAAATGCTAAGTCACTTTTTCTGGAAATATTTTGAAAAGTCTGAACTCCAGGAGGAAACTCCAATAAATGGTAATCTTATGATGCCATTTGTTTCGAGGGAGTGGTGGGAAGATGAGTGGCTGTATGGCATATTTTTCATTTAGTGAAAAATAGTATGATAGTCCTCCTTCAAATAAGTCTGAAGTTTGGTGGTGGAACAATGGCTGTGCTAAAGACTGATGTCCTCTGTACCAAGTTTCAGGACACTGTAAAATGATACTAAATTCATATTATCAGTCGTTGTAGAAGTGACAAAAGTCGTCAAATTTGGGGCTCCCTTCAAACTCTGAGAGTCTGTGCATTTATGAAAGTTCAGGAATGACTACTGGTTGGTTTTAAATAGTAAGTCTATCCTAAGTGTATAATAAACTAAAAACCTCAGTGACTGATATGCAAGTGTGTAAATTTTTTTCTATGTAACATTCAATGAAAAATTGTAGTCCCACCACAGATTTTTTTCCTTTTGTCTTGCATTTTTTATTCTGTCTCTCTCTTTTTCTTAAATACGTCATTGAAGGTCAAACATTCGGGACAACGTAGAAATGATTAAGCTTCATAAGCAGCTAGTGGAGAAAAGCAATGCTCTTTCAGTAATGGAAGGAAAATTTATTCAGCTTCAAGAGGTACCGTGATAATTTATTTTATTATGGTGATACATAGATACAAAGGTTCGAAAATAGTGTTCAACTTTTTTTTTTTAAGTAGAATGGTCATAACACTAAAAAGTAGTTTTGCTCTTTTTATTCTCAAGTGTGTATAATTTCACTTCCTGTATGGTTAGCTATTTATAACTTAATAACTAAAGAAATAACTAACTGCTTGGACTTTTTATAAATATCTGTGTCATCTTAAAATAATAAACACATTTATCATAAAGCATCTCATGTCAAGAAAATTTATTTTTAACTCCTTTTATCTGGAATCATATGGGCACATAACACTGAAGATTTAGATGTATTTGCGTATATCTTCAGTTCTAAGCATTTTGAAATATCCAAGATAGATCAATGTTAAGAATAGATTAATAATCAAGTTTTGTTAAATCTTTTTTGATATGTGGTGTTTTGTTTTGTTTTGTCACTACCAGTATCAGAAAATATTTGAATACCCCTCATGTCAACTGTCAGTGTATTTATTTTAAATCCTAACCTTTCGGTTGACAGTACTTGAGACTCTTATCCCCATGGTTGTTTTACCAAGGACTATGGCCGCACAGGAATGTGCCATCAGAGGACTCCTGTTTATTGGCACTGCATAATTAACATAGGTTCTGGAATTAATGAACTCCAAAACATTCCAGATGAGCAGAATTCATATTAAGCAGTACTTTCTTTGAAGTACTGAAACAAGGAAAACAGTAAATTGATGCAAAGCGGGTCATCTGAAGCCTAAATTCACTATTGAATTAGATAAATATTTCTCAGCCATACTCTGGGTCATGTTTTCCATCCTACAGGTACCTCCTTAATGTCAAGTAATACGCTACCTTCCATATAAATATGACGGTGTATGAAAGAGAAATTAATTAGAGAATGGGATTGATAACACTGTCTGCAGATGGATGGAAGAGGGAGATTAAAAATACATGTAGCTGAAAGCCATCTCTAAAAGGCAGCATTAAGAAAGGAATTAAAAAGTGATTTTGCATTCTTTTATCACTTTGACTGTTTTGATTTCCATTTAACAGTGACTCCAGGTATTTGTTTAAATACCATGAATATCAAGTGTCTTCGGTAGCACAGGTACCTCTTTTGGGTAGAGATTTGAGAGGTTCAGACCAACAGCTTCACCGAGATATGAAGCACAGAGAAAGCTGGTTAAAGATACTGTTCTGTGATTATAAGCAAGATTAACAAAAATTGGACTCAAGTAGCTCAATAGCCGTGTTTCTTTTAAACAATTGAAGAACTTCAATAGAAATTTAATGATTTTAATTAGCAGATAAGGCATTACATGTTATGGTCATATGGACTCTATGAAAAGACTTTAGTGTAAGTATGTAAAATTGAATTTAAAACATATTCATAAATAGGTCAATTTTGAAAATTAAGAAGACTTCAGTAACTATTTTACTGAATTGAAATTCTTAATTGTATTACAATTAGAAGCTAACCTTCCAAGGCTATTTATATGGTGTGGTGACAGATCTTTTCAGTTTGAATATCTATGGTCAGCATTTATTTTTAACCCATGCAGCAGCATTTTTAGACAGCATGTCCAACCACTGTAACCACAGCAAAAAGAAAAAATAATTACTTACTAAAACTAATTTACTCACTGGTCACCATCAACAAGTCAGAAAACCAGGAGGAAATAAAATAAAGGACAAAAACAGCCTACATTGTGTGACTCTGTGCTAAAATATTTTCTTCCTCATGATACACTTTGGCCAAGAGTATCCTTTATGGAGACATTATACATTGTATAATGGCACATTAATACAGTAGCACATATACATTGTTTGTGAGATAAAGAATAAACAATATAACATGGACTTCAGGAGTAAATTCATTTATGGAATGGTAATCATTCATTCAAAGCAGAATCCAAAAATAGTTTTGAAAGAATTTTCCTTTTGTTTTTTAGAAGCAAAAAACTCTCCGGATCAGCCATGATGCCTTGATGGCAAATGGAGATCAGCTAAACATGCAGCTTAAAGAGCAGCGTTTAAAATGCTGCAGTCTTGAGAAACAGTTACGTTCCATGACATTTTCTGAAAGAAGAATAGAAGAGGTAAGCTCCCAAAAAGTTTAACCATCCTTTGCATTAACACCTCTGTGTAACTGTTTTGAAAAAGTAAAATAGAGACATTTTAAATATTATATTGACTTAAAAATCCTAAACTACATGCATGGCACTTTGAGCACAGCAAAATATAGTCAACATATTATGTGCATGGCAAATCAGTACTTAAAAATACTTGCAAATGTGCTGAGATCCACTGTTTATCTAAAGGATTAAGGATCCTTGAGGAGACAGCAAACCATAACATTTTTAAACGAACAAATGCCAGATTACCTGAGGAACTTAACTTTCTCAGCCTTAACAGCTTATTAGTCATTTGAGATGTCAGAACAATTATAGGAATAGATCTGTCTCTAAGGAGAAGGATGTTCTGCCCTCCAACATCAGCAATTTTGAGAATTTTTTTTTTCTAGGAAGTTGTTTCAAAACTCATCTTCCTATTCATGTTGCTTCTCATGTTTCCCAGCTAGCGCAATCTTTTTCTGCAGTCTGTTAAACTTGTCCTTAAACAGAATGGAAATGAAATAAGATGTCTACATTCTGTTCTCATCTTGGAAGAATCTTTTACAGTGTCTCACTAGCATCAAAAGAATTTTGAGAAGAGAATGAATTTTAAGAGTACTCTGATCCATGGGAAAAGGTTGTAACAACAAAATATACTGGTGAATGAAACTTAAATACTAGAAATAAATACAGAAAGCTACATTTTAGTTATCAAGATATAATTATTACCCTGAGTCTATTTCAAAAAATATTATTCATTGGGGTAAAACAAGATATACGATTTTATTTGTTCATTCATTTGAAGGATGTACTACTGGCTCTTTGTAAATTCCAAGTAACATGAGAAATTGTGTTTTCAGAGTGAATAGTGATTGACACAAGTTGTTTGAACCACAAACCAAAAGAAAAGTTAATCCTTTTATTTTGGGGAGCCAACTGGAAATTAACACAAAATGAATATAATGATGGAATTCATCGCAGAGGACAGTAAAAAATATTATGTTTCCCCAAACTTAATAGCAAGCTTTTAACACGTTCTTTATTGAATTTTGGTACATGTTGCCATAAAGCAGTGCATACGTTCCTACTAAATTAAAACAGAAATATTAATTTCATGTTTACTTAACAACTTGGAAGAAAAACAATGCTAAATTAAATACAGATGATATAATTGGACTAGTTCACAGCTGCAATTTAGAAATCAAGACGTGTTAGCCTCCTCACATGCTTTTTTTAATCCCCACATGGTTTTATACACCTAATGTGTAATTTTCTTTTCATTTCAGCTGCAGGATAGAATTAATGATTTAGAAAAGGAACGGGAACTTTTAAAGGAAAACTATGATAAACTTTATAACAGGTAAATCATGATTCCGTGTGTTCTCTCCTTCTCTTGTTTGAGATCTTTTCTATCAAAACATTGGATATCAGAATACCTAATACTGATTAAAGAATTAGCAACAGATGATTGCAAGAAATCTATGTATGTTATAAAAGAAAAATAAGCTTTTTTAAGAGATAGGTAATAAGTTCTTTAACCTGAGCAGCAGTCTATTACTAAGAAAACCATATCACTTTGTTGTCAGTAACAACTGCTATCATTTATTGAACGCAAACTGTAAGCTAGCAGGCACTATGCTAAATACTCTGCATACATCGTTATAAATTCCTCACAACAGCTTGGAAATGTAGGTATTATTAATGCACATTTTGCAGACAATGAAAATAAAACAGAATTAAGTAAATTTGCCTATATTCTTAAAGCTGGGAAGTAGTAGAGATTGTATTTGAACCTCTTTTGGTCTCTCCAAGCCCTTGTTTCTTCTGCTGGGCTACCCAGCCTATTAGCTTCGTGTGATTCTGTTGGTGGAAAGCAAAGGTATTTGCTTACAATTTTTTCTATTTCTTAAAACGAAAAACACACGCATCTTTATCTTAAGATGAATTTTAAAGAGCTGCTTTACTTTTCTTTTTTTATCTGCTTCATAATTATGGTATTTTAAAAATTAATCCCTTCTGGTAATGTTAGAAACAGAATTCTACTCCACAGCGAAGTTTACTTAAATGATACAGATGTGTGTGTATTTTTAAGTCTTTTCAGTATATGATACTGATAAATGATAAATACAGGTTTACGTGAAAGTAAATTTTATATATATTGAAATATATATGTTAGAGCTGATATTCAACAGTTGCTTCTAATTGATCATATTCGGAAACATCAGAAAATAGCCATCTGATCTACAGTTATATCTTTAACTTTTTAACCATGTTTTATGTTTGATATGTTTTGCAAACTAAATTTACATTTTATAAATTAAACAAATTATACCAAAGAATGTAGGGAGAGGCTTTTATTTTGATTTACTTTGAAGAGATAACTAAATTAATGTTACGCATCATTCCAGCGGTATGTATCATGTATGTTGCTTATACTAGTGTTGATTATCTTTGCACAGGGGCTCATTATATTAAGGGTTACCAATAGCGGGTTGAGACCTCAGTTAAAGTAACATCCTGTGCTCTCCAGCAAGGATAGACTGGCTAAACAGCTTTATGTGGAATTTGCCTTGCACCCCCTCACAGATCATTTGGCCTCAGTGCTTTGTTCTGGTCCCACTCTCATCGGCCCTGATTAATTTTACCTAAAGCATTTATTATACCTCCTATTTTATGGTATTTCTGTCTCTATAGAACAATGCATAGGTTTATAGTGATATATACCTAAGTAGTTAGTAGTTGTATGTTTGAAATGTTAGAATTTCATTATACGGAGAGATCATACCGCTACCATATTATATGGCAGAGAAAATAATGTTATCCCCATATCTTATAAATAAGGGAATTGAGACTCAAGAAAAATTAAGAGACTTGTACAGAGTCACACAGCATTGCTGAGACTCCAGTACAGGACTAAAACCCATTTCTTTTGACTCTAAAACTTGAATTTTTTTTTCTCTGTGCCTATCTCTGATTTTAATTGCAATGGAAGATTGTATATGCAAAAGGGAAACATTCATGCAATAACAGGATGGTCACACATTTAGAAATTTTTATTGATTTATATTTATCTTAACATCTTGTAATTTCAAGTAATTTAACATGGTCTTAATACATGAATATAAGTGCCATTTGGTCATTACTTATACATTTTCTACTTCCCCTCAGTTTGAGAATTTACTGAAAGTACTTTCTTGTAATAAAAAACATTAAACTTAGTTGGGAATAATGCATAAATGAAATTTTAAGAAAGACATGTTTTTCTCATATTTAGTTTATCACCATGGAACTTTATCTTTCCATATTAGAAGATGATCTAAGAGTGTAAATCTGACTTTGAAGGGTTTTTATTTTTAATGTTTTGCGCTTGAGCAACCTTTTTTTTCCTGTCACATTAAAAACAGACTTCATTATGCTGCTTACACTTGAATTTTGTGTGAGGTGTATGGAAGTAAATGTGTATAAATGAGTGTCAAAACATTTGTGTCAAAAAAAAATGTCACTTAGGTACAAAACCCAGCAAGCACATGTGATAGTAAATAGAGCTATAAAATTCTCTAATACAGTTTTTTAAATATATAATGTGTTTTCAGAAGCATAGTTGGAAAAACTCTACAAAAATCAACATCCTCCCCAAGATTCTTTACAGCTCTTGTATTTCATGGCAGTGTTATTCATCATTGCCAAATAACTAATGCTCATCACAAACTACATGTATTCCCTGTTTGGTTAGTCATAGTGATAGCATGTTTTTAAAAGGAGAGCATTTGTTTGTTATTCAAAATTGGCTAGTTTTCAGGAGAAAAATGTGATGTGCAGATTGCATTCTCATCTTCCTTTTTCAAATGATATTTTGAATGTGTTTATTGTTTGACATATGACATATTAGAGAATCATCTGGTAAGGTAAAATCTTCATGTTAGTATTTGGTATGAGCCTTTTTTAATATGTTATAGCATGTTTGATACTATGCCAAGAAATAAGTATAACTTTAAGAAATGTTCATTTAAAAAGCTCAGAATAAAATTTTTGCAATTAAGTCTTTCTATTTGGTCAGAGAGAAATTCTATACTATAATATAGTACAGCTGGGTCCCATTTTTGAAGTTAGTATATAGTTTTAGGGTGATATAGCTGATGAATGCAATAGTCCTTCAACTATAATGTATATCAGTAACCTGAAAAACAGTAAAATGGAGGTTTCACCAACCCTGTGAAACCTCCCTACCTGCCCTCCTCCCCATCCCCCAATACCATCCAATTCAGATTCAGTCAATTTGAGTCTAAATCCAGAGACTCTTGTTAAAGGTGATTTTAAGGTATTAACTCCTGAGAGACACTAATCTAATAACTATTTAAAAGAAGAGTTGGTCCAGTTTTTGAAGATGATATTAACTGTTTTAAGAATTGGATGATTCAGGTTTTTACAATGTGATAGTCATCTAATATCCAAAATTTAAGGGAGCACTGCTGACCACCCATAGACTCTCTGTGCTCCATTTCTGTAAAGCAGGGGTCCCCAACCCCCTATTAGGAACCAGGCCGCACAGCGGGAGGTGAGCGGCAGGGAGCGAGTGAATCTTCGTCTGCCGCTCCCCATCGCTTACATTACCACCTGAGCCATCCACCCCCCACCCCTGTCCGTGGAAAAATTGTCTTCCACGAAACCAGTCCCTGATGCCAAAAAGGTTGGGGACCGCTGCTGTAACGCGAACACCTGTCCCCTACAATCTTCTAGGAGACATGAAAGCTCATATGATCCTAAATGAGCACTTCGTGCTTCCCAGAAATCAAACTGAGTACATTTGGGGCATCGTTTTTCCTTTAGTAAGTGAAATATCCCCATGTTAATACGCATTTAATTTCCACTAGGCCTAACTAAAGTACCTGTGGATTTCTTTATGGATGATTAGAGCTTATTCTTCCCTATCTCTCACATTAGGATACCCTTGAACATTGGAATAAAAGGAATTCTTTCCATAAGAAAAAAGACCTTAGGGTGGAGATGAATTCTTCATCTCTTTTTTTTATCTTATCACGTTGTTGATCAAGGGTGTGTATTTACAGTATGCTGACCCATGACTGCCAATGGACTGCCAATGGACATGCCAATGACCACAGGAACCAATGGGCATTCCACTGCAGATTGATATTTTATCACTCCAGCAACATAATGTAACAATGAAATGTGCACAAAGACCAACTATGATCCCCTCCTCAGTTGTCACTGTAGGCAATGTACAAAAACATTTTCATGAATAAAAGGTTCTCAAAGACTGTTCTCATATGCAGATTTAATCATGTACACAGCCTCTACAAAGAAAATGGAGCCAGATGTGGTTTACCATTTATAGTTACACAGATGGCTCCAAGCATAGAGGAATACAGTAAATTCAAAAGGAATTCCTCATGAAACTCCAGTGGAATGTAATCCTAAATTTAGAGGGAAGATAGCAGTGGACTAAATTCAGAGTGACTTATGCTGATTTACACTAGTATTTTGTGGGTTTGGAAAAACCAGGCTGCTAAATTGTTCTTAATTTAAACACATACAGCTTCTGATGTTTCTGCCAGATTAACTGTTGGTGATCTTTTTTGCTGGTACTAATGCTGTTGGAACACTACTGTTTCTAATTTTTAGCGGCTGATATAATGTATGGTTGTGCCTATTTCATCATGCTAATTTTTTTTCCTGGTAGTACATACTTTTAATAATAAGAGACACACACACACATGCATACACACATATACACTCACATGTATGTATATATGTGTATGTGTTTGGTATATATACTTTGAAATATATTTGTTCTTTATCAAAAAATGAAAATGTAAGGGAATAGTCTTTACTTTAGTATTTAAAGTACATATTTGGATTTCATTTAAACCTAGGTAACTCTACCTTTGATAAAATTAGCTTAAAACATTGGTATACCAGATCCATGTATTTTTTTAAGGTTCCATACGTGAAATGAGAACACTGATCGAAGAAACAGATGTCATATTTAGAGAAACTTCTAGAATTCCATTTATTTTTAAGGTCATGTTATTTTAAATGCAGTAAAAACATTCAGACTGTAAAATAAATACACAGTTTTTTGTTCTTTTGAAAGCAATGCCTCCCAGAAAAGTATCTCTTTTGGAATAAAACCTCAGACTAGCTGGGAGCAACATTAAGAGCAATTTTCAATAAGAAGTTTCTTTTCCATTTACTTCATCATCGGTACAAAACCAGATTTTGTAAATTTCTGGTTCCTTTACTGGGTTTAAAATAAGTAGAAGGGTCAAAGCTGCTGATAATTATTCAGTCATATCAAGCTTCACAGATAATAGTTTTCTGCTGAAATACAGATCAAGATCAGTTTTTCCAAAACCTGGCTATCACCTGGGGAAAACTATGAATCCCTGGGCCCCAGAATCTGCATTTTTTAACCTAGCACCAGTGTTTCATGTAGGCCAGCATTTGGGAACCACTGGCCTAAACGAATGTTTACTGTATAGCTTCTGCATACCATTTAGTTATTTTTCAGCTGATTCTTCCAACATCCTGGGTCTGATCATTAGTAGATTTTCATGATAGTTTAAACTGCTACACTTTTATTGAGGAATAATAATTCTATTTACATCATTCTTATCAAGGTGTTCTTATTGGGTTTTCACCCCAGTCATGTGTTATGAGTAAAACCGTTTGTCCTTAGCCTATTGCTGTTTGCTTTTTAGGACAAAAACTGCATGATCATTGCTTCTTAATATCAGAATCGCCGTCTTATAATTCAAAACGCTATCATTTTGTGGCCAGTATTTTGTAAATATGTTATTATCACAGACTCTTTAAAAGTTTCAAATTCTGGAATTAAAGATCAGGTGGGGAGTCCCTTTTCTCTGTATTAGGGTTTATTCGTGGGGAGAATGGTTTTGTCCGATGTCTGCTGCTGAGGTTTGGAACTGTGGATTCCTCTGGAGTATGTACAGTATCTGAATTCCTTTACTAGTTCCACAAAAGCTGCACACTGCCAACTTTTCTGACTTTAGAGCTCTAAATTAAGGCCAGTTCCTTTGCTCATCCCACAAACTCTTTCATGTTCCCTAACCGCAGCCTGAGAAAGGCGCCTTGGTTTCAACAGCAGCAGACCAGCATATGTTTACTTAATTCCTAAGACATGATGATAGTGGTCTCTGTGCCACTAAAAGCTTTTCTCTTTATTATTTTCGGTTGGAGCTGATTTCCAAGCTCTCCTTGCCTGTCGCGTGTGTTTTGCAGTGCCTTCAGTGCTGCCCATGAAGAGCAATGGAAGCTAAAGGAACAGCAGCTGAAAGTACAGATTGCTCAACTCGAGACTGCCTTAAAATCCGATTTAGCAGACAAAACTGAAATCCTTGACAGATTAAAAACTGAAAGAGGTACATATAAAATGACTACTGACTTACTCGTTTCAGACATGCGTGTTATTCATTGTTATTCACTGACTTGATAAGTACTTATTACAGTGCCTGCTGTTTTGCCAGGCACCTTGCTGCGTACTAGGGACACAGCCTATATTAACAGTCATCCGCTTTTATGAGTTTATTGATTGCTCTAAACTTCCCTTTACTCAGCTTAGCGTATATGCCAAAGGAATTATTTTTTCTCAGAGTTCCTCTTGTTCAGGTTGTCTTTAATTTGTTTAATTTTCCTGAATTTATTCAAGAGTCAACAAGTGTTTATTAATCACCAGTATGTGGTGCTAACTAGGCATTATTCTAAGTTCTGGGGATACAGCAATGACTAAAACAAAGACCTGGTCCTCACGCAGCATAAATGCAAGAGGGAGAAACTGGCAGTAAGTAAATAAATATGTGATACATCAGGTGGTGGCAGGTGCAGTGGAGGAAAAACAAAGGCAGTGTAAGACAGCCGAGGACGGCAGAAGTCTTGCTTGGCTGTTTTTGATCTGATAGTGAGATGGCTAATTCTGCTCCGTGACAGAGAACTTAAATAAAGAAGCCTTGTCAAGATGTCCCTGCTAAAATAATAATCATTAACAAGTTACATGTTATGATTCCCAGATCTCACCCTTCTTGTCTCACAGAAGTAAAATAATTATAATTAAAGTAGATGTCTGCTCTACTATATTATACACACATATACACACAAATGCACAATCAGGGAAGTGAATTAATCACTCCAAGTGTTGCATCTGTTTGCTCAGCCAGTAGGTAAACCCAGCGATGTGATAATAAGGTTGCTCCTTTTGAACACTTGCAATTCAGTTGCATGAGAACATTTAAAAGTTTAATGCAGACTCAGTTAAAAAAACAATTACATATCTAGTCAGTACTCTCTATATTGATTTAGATCACAATGCCGTATTTCGTTAACTCTAAAGATTTTTTTTCCCATTTTAATATCTCTGAAATTGGGAAGCATCTTATAGGTGATAACATTTTTTAAATTATGGTGTAACTTTTTTTATCATTTTAAGAAGTCTGAAATTGGAACACATCTTATAATCAGTGGGGTCTTAAGTTCAATGAAATATGTGTGCAGTATTTATTTACCAAGTGGTTTAAATGATGACAGATGGTTTATGAAATTTTCTCCAGAAGACTGTGAGTAGAATAAAATGATGACATGATTTCTGACTGGGTGGATATTTTAAAGTTTTTATGTCAAAGATTCTTAGTTCCTAACTTTAATAGGTAGTGTTAAATACCTAACAGAGTGCTTTGTTTAGTAGTTGCTCAATAAATTCTTCCACCGAAGTGGAAGTGCTCTGTATTTCCTCTCTCTTTTCTTTCTTAAGGAAAGAGAAATGAAATAAACCTTTCTTGTTTCTGTGCTTTCTGTACTTCCCTAGATATCAAAAATTCCAAAACTCTTATCTTTACACATTTGAATTGGTCTCTGGTAAGAAACTCTTAAGAGGATAGAATCTTGGTGGTCTTTTATTTTTAAAACCTATTTATTACTGTTGGATTAATTCTAGGGGTTCTTTTCAGTCCCACAACCCTCAAGGTAATCACTATTAATATTTTTATATATGTCCTTCCAGAGTTGTTTCTATATGTATACATACAATTTTATAATGTGCTTTTTTATTTACTGTATTGTGAAATCGTTCCTTCAGTATAAATATAAATCCGCATCATCATCATTTATAACGGGTGTCATAGTTTTCCAGTGTGAGGATGTACCATAGATTGTTTAACAATCTTCTCTTGTTGAATTTTTAAATAGCTTCCGCTTTTTTAAGTACCCTGAACATCTTTCTACACAAATCTTTACACATTTATCTGATTATTTTCTTAAGAAAAATTGCTAGAACTGAATCTTTCTTTTTAATGCAACTGTTATTTTAGTTATTTTTGCTTGCATACCTGAAATTTACAGGTCTAATAATTTCAGTTTTTGTTTCTTTGTGAAAATGTTAAAATAGATTATAAGAAAAATAATACAGCCTTTAAACAATTTTTTCCAGGAAAATACTAAACAAAAAATTGAAGTTGTCTATTTAAGGAAATCTTTTAATATTTAGAAAGTTGCTTTTTTGTATTACAGATTTCAAAATTGTTTAATTTTACTTTGAAGTCTCTTCACACATTTACCTTTTCATGTATCAAGTGTTCTCTGCCAGAAGATGTTTCCCTGGCTTCTTGTAGTCATTCATCTAACTGGCAAATTATTTTTAGAGAATACTCACCTCTTTATTCAAGGTACAAATTAGTTTCAGATTGTGCAAATATGTGGGGGAAGGATATGTAAATGCAGTTTGCATTTGGTTAATGCTTAAATTAACTGCATGTGTTTAAGGGCCTGCTTTTGAAAGTTCCTTTCTATCTTTAGCTGAAGTGCATAATTCAGCATAATGCATAAGGTTATATTGATCACAGCTGAAGTATTAGCACAAAGGAGCTCTGAAAATTGTTTAGTTGAATTGTTCTCTGCACTCTGCTTATTAATGGTGTGCTTGAAGAACATAATTTTAAAAGAGTGAAATGTTATCTCATTTGAATAAAATGCTGTTTAGCTTAACCTGCTTTTTGTCAAATCATAAGGTAAGGAGGTTATGTTTCATCTTGTACAGGGTGCTTTGATTTTTCATATTATAATTCAGCAAGTCTATTTCCTCTTTGAACTATAATGTCTCCATACTTTTTAAAGTCCCAGGAGTGACATCCCCAGTAAACAGTTTAAGAAAGAAAAAATATAGTAGATAATTCTACATAAAATTCAGTAGAGAGAAAGTTACTGGTGCTCAGTAATATCTTCTCCCACTAATAAGTTATCTTCCCACTAATAAAGCCCTGGTTTTAAAAATACCAGTTAAGTGGGAACATAGTTGTTGAACGAAAAATCAGAAAAGGAAGAAATATTTGAGTAAGTTCATTTATACCAGTAGCATATTATTCTCAGGACTCTACTCTGAAAAATTGAAAGAATAGAAGACAGCATAGAAATAATATACACTGCGTCTGGATGAAGATGGAACAGTCATGTCCTTACACTTTTGGTTCCCCTCAGAACCCCTAAAAGTTTCACTAGCCAGAGAAGGAAATTACATTATCCTCAGGACCTTGGTTTTACTTCTTGCTGACTACATTCACCTCCTTTTTTGTTACCTAGTCATTCTATCTGGATGTTGTTTTAACCTCATCAACATCAAATAAAGGGTTCCACATTCTTACTCTACTCTCTAACCAAAAGAGCAAGTTTATCTCATAAGAATTCATATTTATTATTAATCCTAATTTTTAGTTTAGAGATAAATGTTTGATCTTTCCCTTAAAAATTTCCAAATATTGTTCACATTTGGAAATTCTTTCATTTAATTCACTGAATATTAGTAATTTGTACTCTAGGATAACCTTCTAACCTCTTATCAATAAGAAAAATATTTACATATTTGATATTAAAATGGCTCTACATACCCTAGGGTAACTTTTTTTTTTTTTTTTTTTTTTACTTTTTAGTTTGCCAGAAGTATGTTATATTAAAAATATTCAAATTTAGTTCATTTTTTCTTAACTGTGTAATTTACAGTTTTTACTTATATATAGCATTTATGGCTTGGGAACACAAAGCTTTATAAAAGTCAGAAACATATTTTTGTATAAAATGCAGTCAGTGTGCAAATGTATTCATGTAAAGAATTCTTGGCAAATACGTTGATTTCCCTTTTTTTAAGAAAAGGAATGATGATCATAAATCTTTGTGAGCAGGATGAAATTAGTAGAGACACTTTGGATAACATGGTTTAGAGTCAGTCCACAGGGAGCCAACAAAGGAGAATACTTGACCACCACAACGAACTCTAGTAAAGAAGTACACTTAAGAACATAGGACTAAAGAGTAGATTTGTTAGCTAGCTATTATGCTTTCTTTTTTTTCAGTTAAGCATGTTTAATGCAGAGAGTGAAAAATTAGTCTCTCTATGGATTTGCCATCCTCTGTAGCTCTACCCTATACGCCTGCTTGTGGGTCATGGCAAATGAGCACATAGGCAAACGTAACCTGTCTCCATTCCTAATTAATAGTGTGAACTCTGTGAATAAAGAACACACATGAATTATTATTGATACTACCATGCACTGGTTGAGAATCCATTTCTCCTCTCTTAACAGATTTATTAAAAATGGGGTTGATTATAATTCCATAATTCCAGAGTTATTATCAGAGAAATTATCTTGTTTTAATAAAAAGACTTTATGCTGAATTAGGAAAAGATAACTCAAGGAAGTCAATTAGAAAAAACTAAAAGAGAAAAAAAAATTTTTGCATGCCTTTCAGGACCCTTAATAAGTAAGTAAAAATCATGGATTTAGAAACATATTTTCTTAGGTATTTTAGATAGAATGTTCCTTTGAAGTTCCAGAGGCCACAATTT
Organism: Eubalaena glacialis; assembly: GCF_028564815.1. NCBI lineage: Eukaryota > Metazoa > Chordata > Mammalia > Artiodactyla > Balaenidae > Eubalaena > Eubalaena glacialis. The sequence goes on from NC_083733.1 coordinate 31,286,309, forward strand.
CCTTATATTAATACTGTGAAACTAAGTCCTAAGTTTTTGATAAGCAAGTGAATCATATGGTAGACACATGATGGTGTTCATTTGTTCCTCATTCCCCTGCTGCCTTAGTCTAAGGTGCTAGCTCAATTTCCTCTCTGGCCAGAACAATGCTAGATCGAGCTTGCTGTGTATCATGAATTAAGTCAATTTAAAATGTGTTCTTATACCTCATTCTCACTTACCTTTCAAATTGTGTCTACTTCATTTTTAAGACCAAAATGAGAAAATCATTCAAGAAAATAGAGAACTACAGTTACAGTACCTGGAACAAAAGCAACAACTTGATGAACTTAAAAACCGCATGAAGTTTTACAACCAGGTGAACTATTTTCTTATTTAGGAAACGAACTCCAGATTTTTATCTAAATAGGTGAACTATTTTCTTATTTAGGAAACGAACTCCAGATTTTTATCTAAATATTTTATACGTAAAGAAAACACTATACCACAAAGCAAAAGAATACAAATAGATAACTTAGTTTATTAATTCATGGTATCTTGCAGTTTATGTTCCATGAGGGTAATCTACATAGTTGGAATGTCTCTTGCACTTTCCATTGTGAGCTTTTACTTATCTGTCTTTTGCAGGAGAGTGATATTAATGCTGATGAATTGAGTGAAGCTCTCTTGCTTATAAAGGTAACTTTCTAAACTTCATCATGAATTTCATGTCTACATATAACTGTTTCAGCATAATGATGACCCTTATCTGTAACCTTTATACTTGGAGAATGAATTATTCAGGAAAAGTGGTCAGGTGACATTTAGTTACAGCATATACATATTTCATAATGACATCAAAATTACATTAAAGTAGACCTCAAAAACTCTTATTTAAAGCACTTTCCCCAACTGTAACAAACATTTTACTTTTATATGCCCCACTATAAAACTAACCAGCAATTTTCTGTCCTAAGAGACCTTGGTGCACCCTATTATCTTAAGTAAAATATTGAATTATATATGTCACCAGAAGATATTTTCCAGTTCTAGAATATTCTGTTATTTACAAGAAGACACAGAAAGTACATTTCTTTCCTTTTAGATCATCATGGTATAGATTTTAATCAAATGAAGACTAGAAATAAACGTACATGATTCTTTTTTACTTCGTGAAGTAATAAACTGTTTTTTATTTCTCTGTAATTGTCCCAAATGTCTATCCAAATACGTATTCTATATCAGGACTGCTTTATTCCTAATGGAAAATGGAAATATATCTGTTTTCAATTAATGATTGTTTCTTACTATATCCATATTAATTCACAGTTACATTTTAGAAACTCTTGTTTTGGTAATAAAATATGTTTTTGTTTTAGGCTCAAAAATCACAAAAAAATGGAGACCTTTCTTTTTTAGAGAAAGTAGACAGTAAAATTAATAAAGATCTAGAACGCTCCATGAAAGAGCTGCAAGCAACTCATGCAGAAACAGTGCAAGAGCTTGAAAAGACAAGAAACATGCTAATTATGCAACATAAAATTAATAAAGATTATCAGGTAATATAATACACTAAATCGGGAGAATAGGTTTCCCATAATATTCTACTGATGATTTACATTTCAAAGCAGTATCATGTATTAGCGTCTGTTATAATCTATTATCATGTGTTACCACATGCCTGGAATTTAGCCTTGTACCTAGATACTCCCGACTAACGAGTTCTAAAACAAGTAATTTTTTCAGTGCCTGGTTTTAGAGAATGAATCATGGCGACATATTCACCACCGCCGGCATGCTCTGCAGTTGGTCCTGCCCCAGCCGCCTGTTATATTAGCTTCTAACAAATGGGGCACCACTCCTTAAAAGGGACCCAGAGTTTTGTGGGTTTTACTGCTGGTTAATGAACACTGCCAAGCATAATTTTCTAAACTGTAAGCTCTTTGAAGTCAGGAAACAACGGCTTATAGCTCCCGGTATCCCCAGGATCTAAAAAATGCTTGAATCATAGTTGCTTTAACAAATGAAAATGGAACAAATCCTGAGTAATGAAACTTGTTATCTCTATTTTTTTAGATGGAAGTTGAGGCAGTGACCCAGAAGATGGAAAATTTGCAGCAAGATTATGAACTCAGAGTGGAACAGTATGTCCACCTTCTTGATATCAGGGCTGCACGCATCCAGAAACTAGAAGGTACAACGTGCACAGTTCTTTGTCCACAGTAACTAGAGGAGTGGATTTTTACAACAGTTGAAAATGTCATCCAAATGTACACTCACACTTTCTTTTTGCTCTTTTTTTTCCCCAATTTATTAACTATAATAATAATTTACCAGAAAGGCTGTTTTTATCTGATACTTTTCTACTCAAGAATTTTTAGTAATTCACTACTGCTTTTTGAATTCGGTGTTGCAGGCAAGATTTCAAAGTACTTCATAAAGTACCACAGACTAAATTTAACCACATCATTTCTAATTTCTCTTCTAAGCAAACTAGGCATCTCAGCCAAACAAGTCTGCTCTCTCTTTGTCAGATTCATCTTGTTCAGTCCCACCACCAGGGCTTTGTCTGCTCCATCTGAACCTCCTTTCTACTCTGACTCCAAGATATACCCTTCCCTGCTTCAAAATCTAACTAAATGCATGCCCATGCCAGAAAGCTGGCTACAATTACTGCTAGCCACCCCTCTACTTGAAATGCCCTTACAGTGGTTTTCAGACTTTAGCAAGTAAGAAAATTACATGGGGAACTTGTTTCAAAGGTAGCTTCCTGGGCCCTACCCCTGGAGATCTTGGGGTCTCTGATTCTATATATTTAGAAATAATTCCAAGCAATTCAGATGCAGGTGTAAGACTGTACTTTGAAAAACACTGCCTCAGCACTTGCCACTTTTACTCTCATGTACTCAAAACATATGTTTAGGGATTGTATTATGTAAGTGTTCTTCACCGGTGCAGTTTTGCATATTCTCTATGACTGCAACATAGTAAGTTCTACAGTGATAAGTACTTTGTCTCTCTTTCATGTTCCCTGCCATACAGTACTTAAATTCAGTGATCTATGCCAGCAGTAATTTTACACTCTTAAAGATCACTGAGAATCCAAAAGCCCTTATGTTTATATGGGTTATATTCATGATATTTATCATATTAGAAATTAAAAATGAGAAATTTAAAAAATATTTGGCATGCTAAAATAATAATAATTAACCCATTACATGTTAACATAAATTACAGTTTTATTTTTTAATAGGTATATTTTCCATACCAAAAAAGTAGACAAGCGACATGGTTTTAAATTTGTTTAATTGTTTAACATTTTTGCAAATCTTTTCAGCATCTGTCTTAATAGAAAACAGCTGGGTTTTTATATCTGCTTCTGCAGTCAATCTGTTATGATATCACACATCACATAGATTCTGGGAAACTCTATTATACACTTGTAAGAGACTAAGAATGAAAAAGGCCAATAACATCTTAGTATTATTTTTAAAATAGTTTTAACCTCACAGACCTCCAGAACAGTCTCAGGGACCCTCAGGGGTTCCCAGACCACACTCTGAGAACCACTGCTCTAAGTAGAAGGGTTCAGTAACTATCTTCATCTGACTGAACAGGGTTTTCCAAAGCCAAAGAGCAGTGTGTCCCTTTTATCTCAAGTAGTACTCAATAAAAGTTCACTTAATGAAATTTTCCTGAATAACAGGGAGGTCACATAGTTTGAGATTTTCATTCCTTTCAAGCCTCACTAAGTCTTTACCAATATATTTTATCTGTGTCCTAAATTCATTGATTGATTCCATAAACATGCTCAAGTTCCTAATGTGTCCTAAGCAAAGTGCTAGGCAGTGAGAATACAAACAGGGGAAAAGCTCGGGCTTTTTCCTCCAGGAACTTGTAAGTTGTGAACAAGTAAGTAGACAGTTATACTTTACTGTGAAGAGTGTGAAGTTAGAAAAATGCAAAAGCTACCAAGGAAACACTGAGGAGAGAATGCCTATTTATACCTGAAGATTCAGGGAAGACCCTACACAGTAGGTTTGGAAGCTTTAAAGATGACAGAATTCACCACTAAGTAAAAACAATGAAAGGCTTTCCAGGGAGTAGATGAAGCAGGTAAAAATGCCCTAAATGTGAAGCACTGCCATTCCTTTGAGAAAATGCATGTGGATCTGTCTGTTTGGAGCTCAGGATTAGTAAATGGAGAAGAACCTGGGTTTAAGGCTGGTAAGAACCAAATCCTGAAGACCCCGTTTGCCACCCTGATGAGTCTGAACCTTATTAACCTAGAGAAGCACCAAGGAATTTTTTAGGTAGGGAGTAGTACACCCAGAACTTCATTTTGGAGATTATGCTGTAGGTATTGGGAAGAATGAGTAAAATTTGAAGGAAGGAAGGAATTGGGTTCCATTAATAATCTGGGTAATAAACACTGAGGGTGTAAGTAAGGTAGCATCAGTGGAGATGCAGAGGACAGGGACAAATTTGCTAAAGACTTAGGAAATATTTTTGAATAGCAGTGATCCTACAGATGTGGGGAGAGTAAAAAAAAAAAAAAAAAAGAGGAACCTAGGATGACACTGTGATATCTAGCTTAGGCAGCTGGATGAAGGCTAACATCATCACTTGAAATTCAAGGTACAGAAATAACTAGAAGACAATATGAGCCATTCTGCTTTGGGTATATTGAGTTTGTTGTTCCTAGGGGATATCTAGATAGAGGGCTCAGCAAGCCACTAGATGTGTGGGTCTGGAATTGCGGAAAGAAATCTGAATTAAAAATAGAAATATGAGCGTCTTCAGTATATTGATAGTAACAGAAGTCATAAAAGGGGTTGTGATCACTAATTATTAGAGAAATGCAAATCAAAACTACAATGAGAAACCACCTCACACCGATCAGAATGGCCATAATTAAAAAGTCTACAGATAACAAACGCTGGAGAGGGTGTGGAGAAAAGGGACCCCGTGTACACTGTTGGTGGGAATGTATGTTGGTGCAGCCACTATGGAAAATAGTATGGAGGTTCCTCACAAAACTAAAAACAGAACTACCATATGATCCAGCAGTCCCACTCCTGGGCATATACCTGGACAAAACTATAATTCGAAAAGATACCTGCACCCCTATGTTCATAGCAGCACTGTTCACAATAGCCAAGACATGGAAGCAACCTAAATGTCCATCGACAGATGAATGGATAAAGAGGATGTGGTACATATATACCATGGAATACTACTCAACCATAAAAAAGGATGAAATAATGCCACTTGCAGCAACATGGATGCAACTAGAGAATATCACACTAAGTGAAGTAAGTCTGAAAGAGAAAGACAAATACCATATGATATCACTTACACCTGGAGTCTAAAATATGACACAAATTAACCTATCTACAAAACAGAAACAGACTCACAGACGTAGAGAACAGATTTGTGGTTGCCAAGGGGGAGGGGGAGAGGGAGAGGGATGGACTGGGAGTTGGGGGTTAGTAGATGCAAACTATTACATTTAGAATGGATAAACAACAAGGTCCGAATGTGTAGCCCAAGAAGCTATATCCAATCTCCTGGGATAAATCATAATGGAAAAGAATATTTTACAAAGAATGTATATATGTGTATAACTGAGTCACTTTTCTGTACAGCATAAATTAGCACAACATTGTAAATCAGCTATATTTCAAATAAATAAAAGGGGATGTAACTACTCATGAGAATATGTAGACTAAAAAGAGGATAAAAACAGAACCCCAGCAAACTAGCAGAGAAAGAGAAACCCTTAAAGAATAAGAGAGGTAGGAGGAGAAGCAGGGCAGACGATGACATGAAAGCTCACAAAAGTTCACAAAAGAGGATGTGGTCATCAGTGTCAATTAAGCAAAGAACTCAAATAACACAAGGACCATTCAATCTAGAAACTGGTTAGTTATCGGTGACCTTTTCTAGAGTAGTTTCACGAGAAAAATAAGGCAGATGCTTTTTGCAGGAACTTGAAGAGTGTCTGTTAGATGAGGAATTGGAGACACAAGTATACATTACTCTTTTTAGAAATTTGGATGTAACGTGGCAGGGGAAATGTGTATCTAGAAAGAGATACATCTTTTTATTTATTTTTTATTGAAATATAGTTGATTTACATTATTAGTTTCAGGTGTACAGCATAGTCATTCAGTATTTTTATAGATTATACTCCATTATAAGTTATTACAAGATAATGGCTATAATTCACTGTGCTATACAATATATCCTTGTTGTTTATCTATTTTGTATATAGTAGTTTGTATCTGTTAATCCCGTACTCCTAATTTGTCCCTCCTCTTCCTTCTCCCCTTTGGTAACCACAAGTTTGTTTTCTATATCTGTGAGTCTATTTCTGTTTTATTTGTACATTCATTTGTATCATTTTTAGATTCCACATATAAGTGATATCATACACTATGTGCTTTCTCTGACTTACTTCACTAAGTATGATATTCTCTAGGTCCATCCACGTTGCTGCAAATGGCAGAATTTCATTCTTTTTTATGGCTGAGTAATATTCCATTATGTATTACACCACATCTTCTTTATCCATTCATCTGTTGGTGGGCACTTGGGTTGCTTCCATATCTTGGCTATTGTAAATAGTGCTGCTGTGAACGTTGGGGTGCGTGTATCTTTTTGAATTAGTGTTTTCATTTTTTTCTGGGTATATACCCAGGAATGGAATTGCTGGATTATATGGTAGTTTTATTTTTAATTTTTTGAGGAACCTTCATACTGTTTTCCACAGTGGCTGAACCAGTTTATATTTCCACCGACAGTGCACAAGGGTTCCCTTTTCTCCACATCCTCTCCAACATTTGTTGTTTGTAGACTTTTTTTTTTTTTTTTTTTTTTATTTATGTCTGTGTTGGGTCTTCGTTTCTGTGCGAGGGCTTTCTCTAGTTGTGGCAAGTGGAGGCCACTCTGCATCGCGGTGCGCGGGCCTCTCACTATCGTGGCCTCTCTTGTTGCGGAGCACAGGCTCCAGACGCGCAGGCTCAGTAATTATGGCTCACGGGCCCAGTTGCTCTGCGGCATGTGGGATCTTCCCAGACCAGGGCTCGAACCCATGTCCCCTGCATTGGCAGGCAGACTCTCAACCACTGCGCCACCAGGGAAGCCCCTGTTTGTAGACTTTTTGATGATAGTCATTCCAACAGGTGTGAGGTGATATCTCATTGTGGGTTTCACTTGCATTTCTCTAATAATTAGCAATGTTGAGCATCTTTTCATGTGCCTGTCAGCCACCTGTATGTCTTCTCTGGAGAAATGTCTATTCAGGTCTTCTGCCCATTTTTCGACTGAGTTTTTTGTTTTGTCGATACTGGGTTGTATGAGCTGTTTATGTATTTTGGATATTAACCCGTTGTCGGTTGCATCATTTGCAAATATTTTCTCCCATTCAGTAGGTTGTCTTTTCATTTTGTCAATAGTTTCCTTTGCTGTGCAAAAGCTTTTAAGTTTAATTAGGTCCAATTCGTTTAGTTTTGCTTTTACTTCTTGCCTTAGGAGACAGATCTAAAAAAAACATTGCTACAACTTATGTTAAAGAGTGTTCTGCCTCTGTTCTCTTCTAGGAGTTTTATGGTTTCAGGTCTTACATTTATGTCTTTAAACCATTTTGAGTTTATTTTTCTATATGGTGTGAGGGAATGTTCTAATCTAGAAAGAGATATATCTTTTTTAAAAGCAGCTTCTTAGAAGTATAATGAACACATTTTAAATTGCACTATTTAAAGTGCACAATTTGGTGAGTTTGGGCCTATGTATACACCTGTGAAACCATCACCATAATCAAGATAACCAATATATCCATCATTCCCCAAAAGTAGAAAAATATATATTTTAATAACCTGAAGGGAAGGAGCTAGTGGAAAGAGAAATTGACTTTATAGGAGAGAAGATAATAGAGCAGAGGCAAAGGAGCAATGAAATCTAAATATTTACCTCAGCTGTTCATTCAAGGGCCTTTTTTTTTTTCTTTTTCTTTTTCTGTTTCTCTGGTATAGCCTGAATAACCCCTTAAGTTGTAATTTTTTTAAATAAGTGATGTCAAAATAAATGATTTCTTTATAATACAGCATCATTTACAGAAAAACAGTGTAGTCATAGAATTTAAGATTGAGACTCTACACCAAAAGCACTCAGACTTCCTACTACTTCAAAAGCCAGTTTGTATCTTTATATGTCAATACTTTAAAACCTCTAAACTGTGTGTCTTCTCTTGCAGCCCAATTAAAGGATATTGCCTATGGCACCAAGCAGTACAAATTTAAACCAGAAATCATGCCAGATGACTCCGTTGATGAGTTTGATGAAACCATTCACTTAGAACGAGGCGAAAACCTATTTGAAATCCATATCAACAAAGTAACCTTTTCTTCTGAAGTTTTACAGGCATCTGGAGATAAAGAGCCTGTCACCTTCTGTACCTACGCTTTCTATGATTTTGAACTACAGACAACTCCCATAGTGCGGGGCCTTCACCCAGAATATAACTTTACTTCTCAATATCTCGTTCATGTTAATGACTTATTCTTACAATACATTCAGAAAAATACTATTACTCTTGAGGTCCACCAGGCTTACAGCACAGATTATGAAACAATCGCGGCATGTCAATTGAGATTCCATGAAATTCTAGAAAAAAGCGGTCGAATATTTTGCACAGCAAGTTTGGTTGGTGAGTACAATCATATAAACTTTGGCTGTTTGAAGCACTGATTGGTTTATACATTAATATGGTGTTCCACATTAGTATCTTCTCTCTCAGATTCAAGGTGCCTTTAGGGTAAGGACAGCGTTCTCTGATATAGCTGCCCACAGTTGATTAGACTCTCTTAAATGTCACTAATAATGTCAGTACAATGGCTATTAATTTTTTAAAGCTTATTAGTACAAATGTTTATTTACCATGTTGATATCCTTGTTTGATTAAACATTTGTAGTACATTTATCAAAGTTTTTTAAGGAGCTTATCATGTTATCACCGTTACTAAGCACTGGGAATACAGTGATCAGTGGTAAATAAGACAGAGCCCCTACCTTCATGTAGCTTACCTTCTAGAGGGGAAGATGGGCAATAAAACAAATATACATATCATTAGATATGAAGAAAAATTATCAGGGCAAGAGGCTAAAGAGAGAGATGGAAGGTTGCTAATTCAGATAAGGGCTTCCCTACAGGGTGCCATTGGTAAAGACCTGAATAAAGATCCACGTCAGGATCCAGGGGAAGAATGTTTCCAGCAGAGGAAACAGCAAGTATTGTACAAAGGCCTGAGGGAGGAACAAACCTGCCATGTTGGAGGAACAGCAAGGAGGCCAGTGGCTAGAGCAGAGATGAGATTAAAGCAATAAGCAGGGACCAGGTCTCACTGTAGAGCCTTGTGGGTCATGGTGAGGTGTTTGGACTTTTTCTTCCTCTGAGTGATGCAAGTCATTGGGTGGTTTTGAGGAGAGAAGTAACGTGATCACGCATAGGTTTTAGAAAAATCACCCTGGGTGCTGTGGGAAGAACAGTCTGTATGGGCCAAGCAAGAAGATAGGACCATTATCAGGCTATTGCATTAATCTGTGGAAAGATGTTGGTGGCTTGGATTACGACGGTAATGAAAGTAGTGATAAGAATTTGTTATATTCAGTGTCTATTTGATTAACTCTTCCTTGAAAACGTGCTCAACAATTGAATGTAGAGTAATGAGGGAAACAAAGGAGGCGAGAATTTCTGGTGTGAGCACCCGGGACAATGATGAGGCCATTTATCGAGACAGACCTGGGCAAGGAACAAATTTGAGGAAAAAAACTAAGAATTGTGTTTGAACAGGTTAAGACTGACCTGCCTATTAGACAGCCAAGTGGAAATGTCACCTAAGCAGTTGGATATACTAGTCTGAAGGTCAGAGATAGAAATATAAAAGCGGGATTCATTAGCATACAGAATATATTTTAAGCCTTGGGCCTAGATAATTTCACATAGAGAGTGAGTATACATAAAGAAGAGAAGGTGACCAAGGACTGAGCCTTGGGAGACTCCAAAATTTAGAGTTCAGGAAGAAGAGGAAGAGCCAGCAAAGGAAACTGAGGAGTGGCCAGTAAGGTGGGAGACAAACCAAGAGTATACAGTATCCTAGAGGCCAAGTGAAGAAACCTTTTCAAGAAGGAAGGAGGGTGCATAATAGCCAGGTCATGGCAGCAACCTAAATGCCCATTGACAGATGAATGGATAAAGATGTGGCACATATGTGCAGTGGAATACTACTCAGCCATAGAAAGGAACGATATTGGGTCGTTTGTAGAGACGTGGATGGACCTAAAGACTGTCCCACAGAGTGAAGTAAGTCAGAAAGAGAAAAACAAATATCGTATATTAACGCATATATGCGGAATCTAGAAAAATGGTGCAGATGAACCGGTTTGCAAGGCAGAAATAGAGACACAGATGTAGAGAACAAACGTATGGTCACCAAGGCGGGGTGGCGGGGGTGGGGGTGGTGGGATGAATTGGGAGATTGGGATTGACATGTATACACTGATGTGTATAAAATAGATAACTAATGAGAACCTGCTGTATAGAAAATAAAATAAAATTCAAAAAATAAATAAATTTTAAAAAAGGAAAACTTTTTTAAGTGACCAAGAAAAAAAGGAAGGAGGGTGACTCAGGTTCTGGGGAGGGATTTTATTTTATTGATTGCATAGGTGATATAGTCACATGGTTCAGAAGAACTTGCCCTCAAAAAGCTTAGTGTGGTGGAGAAGTAGACTGGTGAACTGCCAATTGTGCCAAAGCAGTCAGTGCCCTAATGAGGACATCTTTCTTCGTTTCTGCAAAGGAAGCATAGAGCTCTTAAGTCTCCTGGGAGCCCTAGAGGAAATCGTCACAGAGGAAGAGAGAGAAAGAGCTGCCTGAGTTAGAAGGCGTACTACAACTACAACCCCAGCAAGAGGGTGTACAGGGCAGACATGCGAGGGTATATTACATACGGTATAGATTTGGCATAGCTATGGTGTTTTTCCCTATACTTACGGCACAGTAGGAAAATGGGAAAGTGCCAAAGATTTCTCGAAAGTTGAATTCATATTCCATTCATAATTTTGAGGTTTCATTTTGTATCTGTCAGACTACATTGAGTGCAACTTGTTAAAAAAGAAAAAGCATCAGAAAGAATCCGTGGAGTATTTGACTCAATGTTTAGATTTTTCTTTATATTTTAGAAAGATTGAAATAGTATAAACCGGACTACCTCAAATGTAGTTTGACATAGTTTTTTAATAATATTTAACATACGGTGGAACTCGTACTTGCAGAAGTAACTTTATTTTCTTTATCTCTGTTATTTGCCAATCACACATCATTTGTGCAAGTCATATATTATTTTACTCAGTATAAAATTTATAGTTTTAATGTATAATACCATTGATGTATTTTTTACTGGTATAGATTTTGATTTATGGGACTATTTTAACAGTGAGTTATGTATTGGTTTGTAGGAACTAAAGGAGACATCCCCAATTTTGGCACAGTGGAATACTGGTTCCGATTAAGAGTTCCCATGGATCAAGCAATTCGACTTTATCGAGAACGGGCAAAGGCTTTGGGATATATAACATCAAATTTTAAGGGGCCAGAGCAAATGCAATGGGTAAGCTTGTTTGACTTTACGACCCTTTTATGACACAGAAATTTTATAGTATTTCTTTATATTATCATGCTTTAAACCGAAATCATTTTCTTTCACAGCCATCAAGTGGCTTTTTTTAACTTTTTATTTTGAAATAATCATAGACTTACAGGAAGTAGCAAAAATAGTACAGAGGTCCCGTGTAGCCTTCACCCAGCTTCTCCCAATTATAATATTTTATGTAACTATAGTGTAGTATCAAAACCAGGAAATTGATATTGGTACAGTACTATTAACTAGGCTACAGACTTTATCCAGATTTTGTAAGTTTTTACATGCACTTATGTGCGCATGCATGTGCACGACTACTTGTGTGTGTGTGTGTGTGTGTGTGTGTAGGAAGAAGCGGAGTTCAATGCAGTTTTATCATGTGTATATAATCATGTAACTACCACCACAATCAAGATACAGAATTGCTCTTTTACCACAAAGGAACTCCCTTGTGCTATCCAGGCCACTTTCGAAAAAGAGAATTGCAATACTATTATTACACATCAAGTGACTTTCATTACAATTCCTACTGTTAAGGAAATGGATAGCTATTATTGGACTTTCAGTTAGTCTCCTTTTTTCCAACTGTTTCCAACTTCTTCCAAGCTGTTTCAGAAACTTTTAGGTTTCTGAAATGCAGAGTAAAATATAAAATGAATATTCTTTTCCTGAGAATTAGAAGTATGAATGCAATTCCTCAGAGCAGCATTTTCCAAACTATGTTTCATGGAGTCTTAATAGCCATATTTCCAAAAGAATTCCACGATCCAATAAATGCAGAAAACACTGAATTGGGAAGCATTAAATAGGATCCTTGACTTTAGGGCTTCTCATGTATAACGTGAATCTCAAGAGGAAGCATAAAGTATACACTTACGTTAAGTAACAAAGGGATAGAATATAGTAGAAACATTTTGGAATGTCTGTTCAAGTCATGATTCTCTTTTTTCATTTGGACCTGCCCTCTTCTAATCCGTGGGGCTGGGCCCCCAGTGGCCAGCTTTACGTTGGGTGATCCTGTTCTCTCCCACTCCACCCAATTATGACTAATGATTCAGGAATATCCACCTGCCCCCAGCTGAGCGAATCAGATTCTGCTTTCTGAGATCAAGAGAAAGCAAGACTCTCCATGCCTGGAACGTGTAAAGTTGGGAGCTGTGGGACAGCCATCTGCTACCATGTTAAATGGCAAAGGAAAGAAAATGGGACTGGAAAGAGAATAATGAGCAAGCGTACAGAGAAAAATGGAAACTAGATGGAGAGTAAATTCCTGTAGTTTTCCAGTCCTGTTACCTTCCTTAGATACAACCACATTTCTGCTACACAGTTCTATGAAATAACCCTGTAGCCTTATATAAAAGTCTCTTTTCATTGTATTTGCTGGGTGGAATTAGTTTCCATAACTTTCAATTAAAAGAACCATGACTAATATCACATTGATTCCGAAACTTAAAGAATGGCACCCGATTCCCAGAGATCATCCTTCTGGACTAGTATTCTTCAGAACACACTTTGGGAAACACTGTTATGGAAAAGGGAATTAGAGATAGAGAAACCACATGATTTATTAATTTTTGTGGTTTAAAGAGTTTTAGACTCCCAGTTTATGGGTTGAATGAGTCATTTACTGTTGGAATTTCAGCTTTTGTGGGTGGACTCGGCGGGGGGGAGAAACGGAGGGGGTACTTTGTAAATCCTTCCACTCAGTCTCCTATAGCCGGATGCAAACGAGCCCTGGGAAAGCAGTGTTGTGATTCCCTTCTCAGATTTCCCCTCTCCACACCACCAGATGTCTCCACCAAGGAGATTATGACTTCGGTTCTGTTTTCCTTCTCCAATAAACTTCTCTAGAATCAAAAGTTCCATATGTTCAATCCAGATTCAAAATTGCAGTGAAAGAGGGGTCCCTGTGTGGAAGGTGGAGAATTATCTAACACCACAAGGCACTGCAACACTACATTCTTTGTCCCAGATCACATCAGCTATGGAAGGCTTAGCAGTTAGTCAATGCAGGTGTTTGCTAGAACCCTTGTGCACTGACTGCCTGAGTAATAGTCCCAAAAAGGGCCATAGAGTAGTTTCTGACCCTACCTGACAACTCCCTTTGCTCATCTCTCTTCTGAAATGTCCTTCCAATCCAAGGTTTTACCCCTCCAAGGTTTATCTCTCACTCTGTTTTCTTGTTCCTTGGCGTCAGGTATCTGCTTCCCCAGATCACATTGGTTCAGGATGAGGGCCAACCCAAATATAACAAAATCATCTCTGTGGGTGGGTACCATCAAATTCATTGGTTTCTCGCTTAAGAATGTGATATGATCAGAATAACTGGAATGGTTGAAGGAGTAGCTCTTTTTTTTTTTTTTTTTTTTTTTAAAAGACACATTTATTCAGCATCATGATCAGACTATTACATTTAGCAATCAACAGCATGGGTGCAAAAAAAAAAAAAAATCTACATTAAAACCCTTTGTTGGAATGCTTTACACTTTCCACAGAACAGAAACTAAAAGAACCTGTTATACAGTTAGTCACAAATACAGTCCCCGAGTTTTTTTGCCCATACACATGAGTATTGTCTAAAACATGTCTTCTTTGTAGCATCTAGGCCCTGCCACCACTGTGCTTGGCTGAGTTCACAAATCTGTTGTAACCTGTAGCTTCCCTGTCACTTCTCTGGCTCTCCTCTCCTGCTAAACTTTGTTTCCTGGCAGTAATTAAAACCTTCTGCCACTGCCATAGCTCCTGCTGCTGCTGGAACCACCATAGCTACCTTGGTTTCGTGGTTTGGCAAAGTATGGCCTCCACCACCATAGGGGCCAGAACTTCTGCCTCCAAGGTTTCCTCCTTTCATGGGCCCAATATTTGAAGATTGATTGTTGTAATTGCCAAAATCATCGTAGCTTCGACCACCTCCAAAATTGCTTCCATCGTTACCAAATCCATTATAGCCATCCCCACTGCCACCATATCCACCACCACCGCAGCTGCCACCAAAGCCACCTCGACCACTGAAGTTTCCTCCACGACCAAAGTTGTCATTCCCACCAAAACCACCTCTGTGACCACCACCAAAGTTTCCAGAACCACTTCCACCTCTTTGGCTGGATGAAGCACTAGCCATCTCTTGCTTAGATAGGGCTTTCCTTACTTCACAGTTGTGGCCATGCACAGAGTGGTATTTCTGAATGACAGTCTTGTCTACGGAGTCATGGTCATCAAAGGTTATGAAAGCAAAGCCTCTCTTTTTGCCGCTGCCTCGGTCAGTCATGACTTCAATCACTTCAGTTTTCCTGTACTGTTCAAAATAATCTCTTAGGTGATGTTCTTCAGTGTCTGCTTTAATGCCACCAACAAAAATCTTTTTCACAGTTAAGTGGGTACCAGGTCTTTGAGAATCTTCTCTTGAGACAGCCCTCTTTGGTTCCACAACTCTTCCATCCACCTTGTGTGGCCTTGCATTCATGGCTGCATCCACCTCCTCCACAGTGGCGTATGTGACAAACCCGAAGCCTCTGGAGCACCTGGTGTTTGGATCCCTCATTACCACACAATCTGTGAGCGCTCCCCATTGCTCAGAATGGCTCCTCAGACTCGCATCAGTTGTTTCAAAGCTCAAACCTCCGATGAAGAGCTTCCGCAGCTGTTCGGGCTCTTTGGGTGACTCTGACTTAGACATGACAGCAGTGGAGGGGGGAGACATCAACGATGCTTACCTGGTGGCGTCCACGGGCAGAAAGGAAGTAGTAGCTCTTAATAAAATTGTGAACTAGGGGACATTTGTCTTGGACCTAACTGCTCACTTTACCTGTTAATTATTAAATAGAATTAAAGAACATCAGATTAACTATTTTCTTGGCTTTATTTGGTTTTAACAGCAATCTCTACATGTATGCTCAGTCTTCTATATTTGCTGCTAATAGCATCCGTACATACGTTCTAGAGAATATTGGTTTTAAATAAGAGTCAAGAGTCTTTTACTGAGAAATTCACTTTGAAGTGAAAATCTGCAGCGTTTTGTCCATCTACAAAATTATTTTGTTTGGGGGTTGGCAGCTGTTTTTTACTTTTCACTGTATTATTACTATAATATAAATATGTATGTTTTTCCAGTTAAGTCAGCAAGCACCCAAAACTGCTCAGCTCGGTTCTACTGATTCCACAGATGGCAACTTAAATGAACTTCATGTTACAGTAAGATGCTGCAGCCGCCTGCAGTCCCGAGCAAGCCACCTTCAGCCACACCCATATGTTGTGTACAAGTTTTCTGACTTTGCAGACCATGACACAGCCATCATTCCCAGTAGCAGTGATCCACAGTTTGATGATCATATGTGTTTCCCAGTGCCAATGAATATGGATTTGGATCGATACCTTAAGTCAGAGTCTCTGAGTTTTTATGTGTTTGATGATAGTGATACCCAGGAGGATATTTACATAGGAAAAGTCAATGTGCCTCTGATTTCACTGGCACATGACAGGTGTATTTCAGGTAAGCCTATTTCTTGAATCCATGAAATTGTTTAAAAAAAAAACACCACCTAAATTATACCTCAGTGTTATGGATATGATCTGTTTGTAACAATCTTCCTAGCCTTCTCAGATAATCTTAAACTTTGGGCCCATAATATTGTATTGTTTTAGTTATTTTCTTAGTAGTTGTTCCAGGGATTACAGTATGCACCTCAGCTTGCCACAGTCAAACTTAATGCTAATAACTCCATTAAAATTTAGAAAGTCTGCTCCAGTATAATTCCATTCCCTCCCCCCTCCTTTGTGATATTGTTGTCATATATATGTACATAGTATGCCTGTATATGTTATAAACCCAACAGTACAATGTTATAATTATTGCTTTATATAACTTTGTCCTTTAAGAGAAGGGAGAATATATATAATTATAGGAGACTTTTATATTAACTTACATATTTACCATCTCTGGTATTCTTTATTTCCTCATTTGGATTTGAGTTACTGTCTGGTGTCATTTTCTTACTCCAAATAGCTCTATTTCCTCCCCCTCTTTTGTGTTATTATTTCATATATTTTTTTATCTTTACATGTTGTAAGTCCAGGATTATAATTTTTTAATTATTGTTTTATACAGTTGTTTTTTAAATCAGTTAAGAGGAAAAACATATTTATACTGTGTTTTATTATTACCTATGTAATTACCTTTATTCACATCTGTTCCTTCATGTTGATTTGAGTAACCATCTGGTGTCCCTTGCTTTTAGCCTGAAGAAATTCTTTTAATATGTCTTGTAAGTCAGGTCTGCTGGCAATGAATTCACTTAATCATTGTTATTTGGGAATGTCTTTATACTTTAGCTTTTATTTTCTGAAGGATAGTGTTGCTGGATATCATATTCTTAGTTGTCAGGTTTATTTTCTTTAAGCACTTTGAGTACATCAGACAATTGATTCTGGCATCCGTTGTTTCTAATGAGAAATCATCTGTTAATCTTATTATGGTTCCCTTCTACATGATACAGTTTTCAAGATTTTTTTTTTTTTTTTTTTTTTTTTTTGGCTTTTGACAAATCAACTGTAATGTATTTAGGTGTGGATCCCTTTGTGCTTATTCTACTTGGAATCTTTTGAGCTTCTTTATGTGTAGGGTGCTGTTATGCACCAAATTTGGGGAGTTTCTGCCCTTACTTCTTCAGTTATTTTTTCTGCCCTTTCTTCCCCTTCTTACATTCCCATTACACATATGTTCATATGTTTAATGGTGTCCTACAGGTCTCTGAGGCTCTGTTGACTTTTTTTAATTTTTTCTCTTCAGATTGGATAATCACTGTTGATCATTCTTCAAGTTCATTGATTCTTTTTTCTGCAGCTCATATCTCCTACTCAGCCCCTCTGTTGAATTTTTTCATTTCAGTAATTATACTTTCTAACTCCAGAATTCCTTTTTAGCTGTCTCTTTTTTTATTGAGATATAGTTGATGTATAATATTATATGTTATAGGTTTACAACATAGTGATTTGTAATTTTTAAGGGTTATACTCCATTTATAGTTATTATAAAATATTGGCTATATTCCCTGTGTTGTACAATATATTCTAGTTCTCTTTTTTTATAATTTCTATCTCTTTATTATATTCTCTGTTTTATAAGTCATTGTCATCACAGTTTCCTTTAATTCTTTAAATATGGTTTCTTTTAGCTCTTTGAACATATTTGTAATAGCTGCTCTGAGGTCTTTGTCTACTAAGTCTAACATCTGGATGCCCTCAGAAAGTATCTGTGGATGACATTTTGTCTCCTGTTTCTTTGCATATCTCATGAATTTTTGTTCTTGTTTAAAATTGGACATTTAGGACACTATATTGTAGCATCTCTAGATTGCAGCCCTCCACAGGGTTGCTGTTGCTGTTGTTGTTTGTTTGGTGACTCGCCTGGACTACTTCTGTAGTCTTTTTCCCTCACTATAGCCACTGATGTCTCTGCTAAGTTTTTGTTTGCTTGTTTTATTCTTGTTTTAGTTTTAAGCCTGAACATAGTTTAGTGGTCAGCCAGTGGTTGTTGAGAGTTGTGTTTAAACAACTTGAGCTGGTCAGGCTTCTACCCTTTGCCTATGGATCAGTGTATGGCTTGGGTAATGCATTCAAAGTTCAGACAGTCTACAAGTCTCACATTCAGCCAGGGACATACTAGTGTCCAGTAGCATACTAGTGTCTTTTCTGACTCCCACAGTCTTTACTGAGGTTCAGTAGATTTTCTTAAATAAATGCTTCTTAATTTGCTGTACACCTTTGATCAGTTTCCAGAGTTATTAAATGATTATTTCTGTTCATTTTATCCAGTGTTATCATTGCTTTTTGTGGAATATATTTACTGATCTCTTCACCCAGCCATTCTGTAAGTCTCACCTGTGCCGGTAGTAGAAGTTTCTCACCTCCCTATATTCCACCTATATCCTTTTTGCTACCTAAAGTCTAGAGTTGTTTAGTTTTTTCTTTCCTAGCCAGCCATTAAAAGAAGTGTCAAACACTTGAGAACCAAGTAATGGATACCCATAAACAAAAGTTATGCTTGAAATGTAGGTTTGTTTTTTTCACGTCAGGGATTTTCATACTGAAAACTCTAGTATAATCATTAAAATTTGTGACTCAATATTATGTATTCAGCTAGGTGATACTTTTTGTTACTGCTATATGTTTTGGGTGGTTTGTTTATTTTATGGACTTTTTTTGCTGTGCTACTATTAATTTGGAATAATTTAACAAATCCCAGTAAAATGTATTTAAAATTAGAATTATGTAGTAATATAAAGACTCCTTAGGATACATAAATTATTTGAAATTTTGAAGTTTTAATATATTTTTCTACAGACACACAAGAATATCAAGTCAAAATGAAGCTTGTTATCTGAGCTATAATCCAGATAATATCTTAGTGGAAGGCTAAGAATTCTGAAGAATCTCTGAATTTAATTTCAGTGAATTAAAATATTTATAAGTCAATTATCTCATCTTTGAATCAGTATTATCTTTGAGGCCTTAACTTCTGAAAGCAGTCTGCTTGAGAGATGAACCTATCATAGATCTTTTTGTCTTATTTTATTCTCTTAAGTCATTTGACTTGTGAGTAAAAGCCAGACTTATTTTTAATAAGTTGTGGGTAGTTCTTTTTGCTCTTCTTTAATTTTTATGGTAATAAAACTTCACTCTAGCATTAATTAAAATTCTTTTTGTAATTTGACAGGAATATTTGAGTTAACAGATCATAAAAAGCATCCTGCAGGAAGCATCCATGTTATATTGAAATGGAAATTTGCTTACCTTCCACCAAGTGGATCCATAACAACTGAAGACTTAGGGAATTTCGTACACAAAGAAGAGTCTGAAGTTGTTCAAAGACTACCTCCAACATCCTCTGTTAGCACACTAGTAGTGAGTAACAGTGACTTTGAATTTCCTATAAAAGTAAATAGCCACATAAAAGAGAAAAAAAAAAATCTGAAAGGTATGTTAATCATTCTCAGTTTGACATATTGGTTTATCTTAGGCACCAACACCTAAGCCAAGACGTTTAACACCTAAAGATAAGAAGGTATCTTTTGTGGATATCACACCACATCAGCGTTCTGTAAGTAGTAAACACTCAAAATACTAATTTTTTTTTCCCATAACAAATATTCGGAATAAATGATATAGTATACCCTCCCTGATTTAAATGGAAACAGATAAATAAAATACTTCTTCTTCCCTTAAAATGTTACCTTTGTAATTTGGCACTGTATGTAAGTGTTAAATGTTCTTACTCTTTGATCTGAACCCTCCTTTGGCCCCATATCTCTCTCCAGATACTGCCCGAATCCTCTGCCCCCATTTACCATAAAGCAAAACAGAACAAAACTCTTCAAAAGGTTGTCTTAATTCCATCTTCCTTTCCTCATACTGTTCCTTGCTCACACTAGTAAAACTTTTCCTCCTTAAAGCCACTCTTGCTAAGGTCACAATGACTTTCACTTTGCCACTTTTCACAGTGGCCAATTCTCAGTCTCCATCTTAATATCCCAGTAACTTTTGACACAGTGGAATACTTGCTCCTTTTACTCTTGGCCTCTGGGATACCATGCCTTCCTAGTTTTCCTCCAATTTAAGCCAGTTATTCTTCTCATTCTCCTGGACCATAACTCTAAATGTTTAAGTACCTCAGCAGTCAAGCTTCAGACCTAGACCTCTTCTCTTCTCAATCTGTATCTAAGTAAAGAGATCTTATCCAAAAAAACAAACAAGCAAATGAACAAACATAACAAAACAGAAACAGAGTTACAGATAGAAAGAGCAAATGTGGTTGCCAGAGGAGAGAGGGGTAGTGGGGGAGAAACAAATAGATGAAAGAGGAAAGGAGATACAAACTTCCAGTTGTAAAATAAATGGGTCACAGGTATGAAATGTACAATGTGAGGAATATAGTCAGTAGCTATGTAGTATCTTTGTATGGTGACATATCATAACTAGACTTATTGTAGTGCTCATTTTGAAATGTAAAGAAATAGAGAGTCACTGTGTTACGTAACAGGAACTAACATAGTGTTGTAAGTCAATTATACTTCAAAACCAAACAAACTCAGAAAAAGAGATCAGATTTCTGGTTACCAGAAGCAGGGGATGGGGGAGGGACAATTGGATGAAGGTGATCAAAAGGTACAAACTTCCAGTTATAAGATAAATAAGTACTAGGGATGTCATGTCCATCATGATAAGTATAATTAACACTACTATATTTTATATATGAAAATTATTAAGAGAGTAAATCCTAAGTGTGCGTGTGCATGTGTGTGTGTGTGAAAAAGTCTTATCATGATTTGGGATTTAATAATAAATACAAAATAACATACATGCATGTTTTCACATTAATGTAAGGAGACCTGTACTCCTCCTGAAGATACGAAGGAAATTTCACCAGAAGTGGAACATACGCCAGAAGTAGAAATTAATATGCCAACTGTTTCACATATTCCTGAGGTATGTGTTTGTATTAAAATTATCTTGAAAGGTTTATTTTTTAAAGACTTTGTCTTTGCATTGACATGGATCAAGAAATCATATCATTGATCCTATTTTTATACATGACTTCCTTGGAATAGAAATGTCAAAAATAAGACAAGTATAACAGTTACAATTAAGCAGACATTAGTAGGTAGTAAATACATATGTGAATTAAAGTTTAATGTAAAATTCATTTCGAGATTAATGCTTTTTTATTCTTAGTTTATAATCACATTTTAATTTATCTGCATATTTTCATTCATACAGCTTCAGTGATTATTTTCTAATGATTCATATATATAGTGCATGTAGTGCATATTTACGTGCTTAATTATCATTCAAGTGCTTCAGCAAGAATGCTGTAAATGTGATCTAAGCAATAATATATCAGCGTGCTTTTATTTCTTCAGGTTTCTCAGGAAAGCAGTGTAGATAAGGTAAAAGAGAATACAGAGAAAGTCCAACAAGGAAAAGATGATGATGTGTCTTTACTCTCTGAGGGTCAGCTTGCGGAACGAACTTTGACTTCTTCTGAAGATGAAACAGAAATAACTGAAGAACTGGAACCAGAAGGTGACTTTCTTTTTTAAATTAACGTTATTTCCTTAACTCTGTTTTATTTAATCTGTTAGAGCGTGCATGCCTCATAGAACATCTTCATTTAATAGTGACTGTACTTCCTGATAGCTGTTTCTTGACAGAAATGATGGGATATATAGGTCAGTCTAGTCAGCTGTGGTCAGGTGGAATTGTTGCATATCTTCTTATTTCAACTTGGAGCACCACAACAGAATGCAAGTATTGTGGCTGACCATGTTCCCAGTTTATATTTTAAGTGACTTTATAGCCTCTTTGGGTTCAGTACTATTATCTGGGTTATTCTAGAGGACTTCACTTTTTAAAAATTAAAACTAAGAACTCAGACCAATAAAAGACAACTTGCATCATTATTTAATTTATATAAACATCTGGAAAAGGCAAACAGATTAATCTGTTGTGACAGAAAGCATTTAAGTGGTTGCCTAGGGAAGGACGAACGGGACTAGAAAGGTGCAGAAGGAAAGAGATTACAAGGGGGCATGAGGAAATTTTGGGGGGTGATAGATATGTTCACTATCTTAATTGTGGTGGTGGTTTCACAGAGTCACATATTTGTCAAAATATATAGTTTCAGAATGTAAATACAGATTTTGTACTTTAAATTTGTGTGGTTTATTATATGTCAGTTTACTGCAACAAAGCTGTAAAACCTTTAAAAATGTTTTTAAATAGTAGGAATAACTTGATTTTTACACAGTATTATTGGTTAGACTGTTAGACAGTATTACCATGTTCTTCTCTTTAAAAAAATTTTTTTTTAATTTTGTACTAGAACAAGCTACATTCTTATTTCCTTTGTTTCTGCTAAAACTAAACCTGGAATTTTTCAGTCATTTTTTTCTCTTTTCTAAAATGTAATATAAATATCTTTACTGCTAAAAAAATCCAGACATGATTACCATGTTGTTCTTTTAAGGTTATCCTTGTAATGTATGCTTATTTCTCTCCATGTCACAAGGTGAAAATATAATTGGTTTAACAGATTTAAACCAATAAAATTTTATTTTTTAACAGATGAAGAAGACAGATCAGCTTCTGACAGTGATGAGTGTATTATTCCAGGTCCTATCGCCAAGAACATCAAACAGGTCAGTAACCTGATATCAACCAGAAATGCTCTGAAATAAAGCTGCTTTTCATTCATAGTTTATCAATCTTCATATATGAAACTCTTAAGGCAGAATATTTCTGGAAAAATTTTAATGTGTTATCATAATCTTATCCAAGTAATCATCTAGTACAAGAAAATTTTATTTACACTTTCATTATGTAACAGACCGTAACATGTAAGCGTTATTTTTGCTTACATGTTTAAGAGTACCTGACATCAGTAGCTTCAATGGTTACTTGCTAAAACCAGCTGACTTCTCTGACTCCTTTTCAGAACCATTATACAAAGATGTATTAAATCAAATCTGAACTTTAAAGAATTCAAAATGTGAGATTGCATTTAAAACTATAATAACTTACACATATGAATTCATAGACTATTCACATGTGTAAGTTATCTAAATATGTCACTGATAAGCTATTAAAGTTATTTCATTCTGCCAAAAAATTAAACCCTTAGAAGGTAATTAATTTCATATAGGTATACTTCGCTTGTTTTATAGCACATTGCTGAAAAGTAGTATGTAAATTGAAATTTTGAGAAGAAAATTATACTTTAATTTACATAGGAAGTGTCCCACTTACCAGAGCATTTTTCATTGTAAGGGGAGAAAAAGTTTTTATAAAGTAAATGTAAGTAAAGTGCTAGCTTTTTCTATTCATCTACATTAATTTTCCTGAAATGATTCATTGTATTCCTTTTCTTTAGAATTTCTACTTTATTTATTTATTTTTTTAATTTATTTATTTTATTTTTTTGGGGTGTGTTGGGTCTTCGTTTCTGTGTGAGGGCTTTCTCTAGTTGCGGCAAGCGGGGGCTCATCGCGGTGCACGGGCCTCTCACTGTCGCGGCCTCTTGTTGCGGAGCACAGGCTCCAGACGCGCAGGCTCAGTAGTTGTGGCTCACGGGCCCATTTGCTCCGCGGCATGTGGGATCTTCCCAGACCAGGGCTCGAACCCGTGTCCCCTGCATTGGCAGGCAGATTCTCAACCACTGCACCACTAGGGAAGCCCCTACTTTATTTTTAAGAATTGCAATACTTATTTCAACTCTTAAAATCTCGCATTCTTAGTTTAATCTCTCTGCAGAACAAACCCATAAAACAGAACGTTTCAGTTGTCACAGATGCCTCCATAAAATAGAGAAATCCGTTGTTTCTGTGATTGACAAATACAAACAGATGATTATAAATATAAACAGAACTCATCTGTCCAAAGTTGTATTATAATTATTATTATATAATTATTAATTATAATAACATCATCTAACATATAGTGTACTGATATATGGAATCATTATTGTTCAGAATTGATAAATTAAAAAAGGAATCTTGCATATGGTTGCCTGAAGACTTAATTACAGCATTTAGTTCAATTCAGTTTAATTCGTTTGCTTTATCAAATCTGAAATTGTTAAATTATTTTATCAAAATAAATCAAATTATTTCAGTGAATAGAAATTCTCTACCCTCTACTGGAAATTTTTGATAATGGGAATCAATGGGAAAATGAGCCTCTTGTGTGGAATTTAGCTGTCTAGCCATTTGTATTAGTTAGTTTTCCAAAGAAACAGAACCAATAAGATATATTTATATAGAGAGAGAAAGAAAGTTACTAAAAGGAATTGGCTCTCGTGATTATGGAGAGTATGGAGTCCCAAGATCTGCAGTCCAAAAGCTGGAGACCCAAGGAAGTCAATGGCTTAGTTCCAGTCTGAGTTGGAAGACCTGAGAACTAGGAGAGCCCATGGTGTGAGTTCCTGTCCGAAAGCAGGCAGGCAGGAGACCTACAAAGAGTAGATGTTTCAGTTCAGTTCAAGGGCAGGAAAAGACCAATGTCCCAGCTCAAGGCAGTCAGGCAGGAAGAGTTCCCTATTACTCAGCCTTTTTGTTCTATTCAGGTCTTCAATTAATTGGATGAGGCCCCATCCACATTAGAGAGTATAATCGGCTTTACTCAGTCTGCCAATTCAAATGTTAATCTCATCCAGAGATACCTTCACAGACTTACCCAGAGTAATGTTTGACCAAATGTCTGGGTACCTCGTGGCCCAAACAAGTTGACATATAAATTTAACCATCACATCATTTTACTAAGAACAGTCCATTCATTACATCAAGAGTAGTAAGCCTGCAAGCTTGATTCAGATATCTCTTTCTCACATGGTTCACATTTCTTTCTCAATAGTTCTGCAAGACTCTGCTTGCTTTCATCACGATTTTTGAAAGGCTATATTGTTTAGCCTTTCGAACATAACATATAACATATAACATATGAGATACTGAATCAGTCCTAGGGTCTACAGGACTAGTACCAAGGGGTATATTTATCTAGCCAATCTACAAACAGCACTCATCTCTCTTGTTATAACTCAGCGATTCCCAGGGATTCACCATCTACAGTTTGTGATCATTCTTCCCTAAGGAGGTAGATACAGTATTCCGGCCCTGCCCTCAGGAAACATTACATTCATTGGGAAGATGTTTTCATGAAAAAGTCAAGTAGTAATTCGGCAGTTAAATTACAATATAAAACAATGTCAGGAGACAGTACCAATGATTAATAGATATTTGAGCTAAAGAATAAAGCTGTTTGGGGCCTATCCTCCTCATTTTCCAAATGAGTAAACTGAGATTTTGAAATAAGCTGACTTGCTGACAATCATGCCACTAATTAAGGAAGTTCAGAGGAAGGAGAAATTTGGAGTGATTTTTCAATAGACTTCATTAAGGATATGCCCACAAGCTGGCTCACCCACCCTCTTTCTCATAGTTTCGTGTCTGCTTTTTCTCATTTTAAGCGGACTTTTTCTGCTTCACTTGCTTACTGCCCAAAGATAGCCACACAGAACGCCCAGCCCCAAGGAGAAGGATCTGATGAGCCACGTCTAGCCTCTGGATTGGGTCCATCTTTATCAGTTGTGCTCCTTTGACCCATTCAGCTGTGGCCAGTCACACAGTAGAAAGGAGTGTCCTGCTTTAACTGTGACAACTCAAAGATGCGGATATATGGCAGCAGGGAGAAAATCATGTGCATTTTTACTGCAGGCAGGGATGCACATTATGTTTCAGAAGTCAAGAATACACTAACTGGAGCAGCCTTTCTGTAGAAAGGGATAGAAGACTTCAGTTACAATGGTGAAGACTAAATGTTTTGGATTTTATCCAAGAGAGACTAGGGAGACATTGCAACAGTTAATTTTATTTTCTAAACATTGTATTCATCATCTAAGAGTAACTTTCAAAGTATGGAGAAATGTTATCTAAATTATGTCATCCTAGACCAGTGATTTTAAACTGGGGGCAGTTTTGCCACCCAAGGGACATTTTGGCAATGTCTGGAGGCATTTTTGGTTGTCACACTGGGAGGGACTACTACTGGCATCTAGTGGTTAGAAGTCAGGGTTGCTGCTAAACATGCTGCAAAGCGTAGGACCCACGACAAAGAACTATCTGGCCTAAAATGTCAATAGTGCTGAGGTTGAGAAGTCCTGTATCAGACTCTCAACAGAATCATGTGTATATTGACAACATTGCTAGCATCTCAGTGCGGTTATACAGTGCTCTTAACTAAGAATAAAGAACTTTGATTTAACCAAGAAGGTTAGTGAAAGAGCTATTCTTCTAAAATATTCAATTAATTCTAATGTACACATATATTTATCCTTTGTAGTAAACTGGGTTTTTTCCTTATTACTTCCAGAAAAGTAATTTGTGTTACTTTGCTACAGCCTAATACAGCCTTCACTACCATTCCAAAATGTGATTTCCTATAATGGTTTTAGATGCTGTCTCAGAAGTGTGAATATCATTTAAAGCAAGCAGCTATTTTAAGCAATGCTTTATGCCTTGGTAGCCATTAATCAGCTCCCATGTGGTTTTAAAAATTCTACTTTTAGTAGAAGGTAATGACCAGAATCTTATGTTCATAGGTGAAATTTAGTTTTGTTAAATTATATAACAAATACAGTAAAATAGTATAATCTGTAAGCACAGGAACAAAATAAGAGATCATCATAATGTTGAAATATAGCATCTTCTAGTGATTATACCAGTTTTCCTGTGTGCTACTTTTGCAAATTGTTTAATATGAGTCATGGAACCTTTTTCTTTAAAGATTCCATAAGCAGTACAAAGAACTCCTGAATACGTTTCACTCAGATTCATCAGTTGTTAACATTTGCTTATACTCTTTTTTTAATCATTTCTCTTCTCTCTTCTATATATGCTTATATGCAGTATGTATACATCATAAACACACATTCTTACATACATAGTTGTAATGAATCATTTGATAGTTGCAGAGATCATGCCCCTTTACCCCTAAATACTTCAGAACAATAATACTGGAATCTACAGTTCTTATTAAAATTTTGCCAGTTGTCCCAGTATTATCCTTTATAGCATGTTATTAATCTGGTCCAGGATCAAATCCAGATCACACATTGCATTTAGTTTTCATTCCTCTTTAGCCTCCTTTAATGTGTAATGGTTCCTCAGCCGTCCATTGAGTTGGTCTTTCATAACATTGACATTTTTTAAGAATGCAGGCCATTTATATTGTAAAATGTCCTTCAATTTGGATTTGTGTGATTCAGGTTATTCGTTTTGGTAGGAATACTACAGGAGCAACGCTGTGTCCTTTTCAGTGCATGATACCAGGAGACACAGGATGTCATTTTATCTGATTGTTGATATTAACTTTTAAGCCTAAAAATACTTGTGGCTCATTAGTTTCTTCTTTTGTCTCCTCTTTAAGAACTGCTTCAGGTAGAAATCTCAGGACAGGAATACATAGCTTTCTTTGGAAGGGAAGGTACTACTGAATGTCTAATATGTGCTAAGCACATGCTATGTAATATCTCCTTATAGTTCTCACAGCAATTCTTTATTCATTAGCATCTACTGTGTATCATACGAGAAACAATCCCTAGCCTCAAAAAATTCACAGTCTAGGGCAAACACAATTACAATGCAGTGGTCAGCGCTAGGAGAATGGAATGCACAGCTACTGTGGGAGCCTTCAGGAGGAGTGCCTAACTCAGCATGAGGGACCCTCATCAAGGATGGCTACCTAGAGTCAGTGAAGCTTGAGCCAAGACTTGAAGATGATTAGGAATTAGTGGAAGCAGAGGAGGCGACATTATAGGCCAAAGAAACAAAAGCATAAGAATTTGAGAGAATGTGGAGCATGGCTTGTTCTGAGAATCAGAGCGGTTTTAGGATGGGCCAAGCCTATGGCACACATGGGGAGCCCCAGGAGAATATGCGGAAAAGATAGTCATGTCCAGAGCATTGAGGCTTCTGTGTATTATCTGAGGAGGTTGAAGTCTATCCTGAAGTTCTACGAGCGGCCAATGAGGATTTTTAAGGGAGGAGGAAGAAGATCAGTCATTCATTAAACAGGTAGTTAGTGAGCATTTTCTGTGTCCCGAGCCTTATTCTAGGGACTGGGAATTTAGCAGTGAATAAGAGGAGTAAGTCTCTTGCTCTCGTGGAGCTTGCACTCTTGGATCACATTTTAAAAGATCATGCTATCAATAAAGTAAAGAATAGATTAGAGGCACAGGGACTAGTTAAAAAGTAATTAAATAACCCCACTCTGTGGTTACCTCCACTTTGTAGAAATTTTTTAAATTGCCTTTACCTATAGCTATAATGTCACAAAATTGAGAGGGAGAGTAGTGTCCTAGATAAACATCATTTATGCCAATTACGCTATGAATTTCAATTATCTACTACACTGTGTAAGCAACTTAAGATTATTCAGTTTCTTTTTTTCATGTTACAGAATCTGACAGCTCACAGTTATTTTTTAGAAATGTTGATCCTTAAAAGGAATCTAACAGATTTCCCAGGACTTAGACATATTACTTGGTTCTTCCTCTTTTCTTCATGTCTGTGATGTATAATTAATCATAGATTACTTCATTTTGTTTCATTTCATTTACAACATTTATGAGCTTCACTTTGTCAGAATGAAATGCTTGTCCCCTCCGTTCCTTTCCAAAGTGGCATAATTAGTGTTAGCATCTTTTTTAACAGGCTACATAAAGTTTAGTGGCTGGATTAAATCAAGTCATTAACATAATGTGCCACCCAATTTGCCCCTATCTCTCTTCGTTTCCAGGACATCAAAGTGCCACAGAGCACCAGTGTAATTGGGCCTTGCTGGCCTGTCAGATTCCGTCAGCCTGATGACTGCTGCTTTTACTAAAAAGCTTCTAGGCATGATAATTACTGGGGGTGGGGAGTCTGAGAAATGTAAAACTTTGGACATTTCTCTATGAATATTTTATTAATTTGAATAATCAGAAGTTAACAGTATCAATTTGATGTATAATACATTGATTAAAAGCCTTGTTTTAGGTCCTCAAAATAGACATCAAAACCGAAAATTTGCATCTGCCATAGCATTAAAAAAAAAAGAATTATCAATCCTTCTTTCACATTATTCCTAATTTTACCATTTAAGCAATGCAGCTTTCAATTTTTACAACTAAATATATTGCCGTCAACTCACAGATTTCTTAAAGTGTGCCCACAGGTGAGAATGGGAGATCACAGGCTAAAGAGTAATGATCTTTTTCGTGCAATGCACATTTACATCTTTCTCCGTTCCTACTAATAGCAGTTTTGTAAAAGCTGCCATATTCAATCGGACTAAAATGCAGTTCCACCTGGATGCCAGGTTCTCTTGAACAACATGAGCTGGCATTCCCAGGTGATCGCAGTAATGATGTCCAGCAAAATATGTTTTAAAGCTTTGAAAAGCAAAATGCATAAAGCAGCTCACCACTTTTAGCACTAGTGTATTATACGTTGTTAAATCACTTCAGAATCAAAGATGATATCCTATCAGTGGGTAGAGTAAGCCCCTCCCACTGTTTTACATATGGAAGCTTAAGCTTGATAACCAGAAATGCTGGATTACTCTCCTGATATTAATTGCCTTTAAAACTATTTTTTATATTTTGTAACTTAATTATCTCTTACTAATATACCGCGGACATCTTTCCATAGCAGTATACTCTATTTCTTTTTTCACATATGCATAATATTACATTGTATAGCTGTACCATATTTATTTAAATAAGCACCTTTTGGTGGACCCTTTGGTTTCTATCAGTTTTTGCTAATACAGACATTTCCAGGTTAAGTGTTTTTATACATAACATTTTTACACAAAACGTGTAGAAATTACTGTTTCCTCATATCACACTTCTTGTCAAATTTATGAATAAGAAATATCTCACTGATGATTCCATTTAAAAAGAAGCAAACAAAAAGGTGTATTTGTTCATACATAGTATATTTGTACATACATACATATGTATTTTTTTTCACACACACACACACACACACACACACTGTATTTTATTTTTACAAGAGATAAACTGACACCAAGCACTGTAAATGGACGACCACAACAAAAGCAACAATGATTGCATTTACCAAACACGAAACACACTCATACTATGTCATAATATTGACATTCAGTCCAGTAATCCTCCACTGTAACAGCTCCTTTACTTTGCAGTGAAAATTGATTTGTATATTTTTTGCCTCTGAGTCCTTGTGGAATTTTTTTTTTTATTCAAACAGAAAGTCACAAAAATTATAATCATCCTCATCAGTTCACTCAGTCCCATGTAATTAATTTTTTTTTCATCTTGATCTTTTGTTAGCACTTTTATGAATTCATCAGTTTTCCATTAGAGTTCTGAAAATGCTTATTCATTCAGTTCAGTAGTATAGTCAGTTACCAGAAATCTGTACTTGTCAGAGTCTTTTCCATGAATTCCTTGAAGATGAAACCCTTTTATAGGAACATTTTTGCAAAAGCATCAGAGTACACCCAGAACTGTCTGTAAATGACAAAAGACTTAAAAATGACCACGGTTAAAGATTTGATGAAAGTTCATAATAATGCAATTGACAAGGAAATTTAGTTATTTCTGAGATATACATTTTAAAGTAATAACTAGAATTATGACTTATAACATTATACCAGAACATATAAGATTTTTAGAAATTTCATGTAATGTCTGAAACATTTATGTTAACATATTTCCATACAAATAACCCAAAGAAAGTTTAGTATTAGTTGTTTTTTTGTTTGTTTGTATTTTTATACTGCAGGTTCTTATTAGTCATCAATTTTATACACATCAGTGTATACATGTCAATCCCAATCGCCCAATTCAGCACACCACCATCCCCACCCCACCGCGGTTTTCCCCCCTTGGCGTCCATACATTTGTTCTCTACATCTGTGTCTCAACTTCTGCCCTTCAAACCAGTTCATCGGTACCATTTTTCTAGGTTCCACATACATGCGTTAATATACGATTTTTGTTTTTCTCTTTCTGACTTACTTCACTCTGTATGACAGTCTCTAGATCCATTCATGTCTCAACAAATGACTCAATTTCATTCCTTTTTATGGCTGAGTAATATTCCATTGTATATATGTACCACAACTTCTTTATCCATTCGTCTGTCGATGGGCATTTAGGTTGCTTCCATGACCTGGCTATTGTAAATAGTGCTGCAATGAACATTGGGGTGCATGTGTCTTTTTGAATTATGGTTTTCTCTGGGTATATGCCCAGTAGTGGGATTACTGGATCCATACATATGTATTTTTATATGAGCATACAGATATAACATTTAGGTTTATGTAAGCAAAGAAAATGTCTGGAAGTATATAATCCAAATACTGTTAGCAATGAGTATCTCTGGGACATGGGTCAGGGCAAGGGTCAGCAAACTATGGCCCATGTGCCAAATCCAGCCCTCTACCTATTTTTCTAAATAAAGTTTTATTGCAGCACAGCACACTCATCATTTACATATTGTCTGTGGCCACTTCACTCTACGAGAGCAGAGTTGAGTACTTGCAACAGAGACCGTATAGCCTGCAATGCGAAAAATATTTGCTGTCTGGCCCTTACAGAAAAAACTTTGCCAATCCCTGAGTTAAAGAATGGGTGGAAACAAGGAACTTTTATATTTTACTTTTTAGGATTTATATTGTTGGATTATTTTTAGTGATGAATATAGATTGCTTCTAAAAAGGAAATGATTTGTTAGCTAATTCTGTACTAAAATGTTAAATAAAAGAACAGTTTAATATGAATTGTAGAAGCTTTTCTATAAATAGAAAGGGCCAGCAAATACAGGGTGAATCTTTTCTGGTTTAGAGCAGTGCTTCTCAAAGTGCGGTCCTCAGACCAGCAGCATCAGCATCGCCTGAGAATCTGTGACAGATGCGAATTCTTGGGCCCCACACTAGACCTAATGAATCAGAAGCTCTGAGACTGGAGCCCAGAAATCTGTGTCTTATCAAGCCTTTCAGGTCATTCTGGGGTGTGCTAAAATCTGAGAACCACAGCTTTAGGGAAAGGCAGTACTTCTCACCATGGCTGCATGTTAGAACCACCTAGGAAACATTTCTAAATGCCAGGGCCCAGGCTCCACTCAGATCAGTTAGATCAGAATTTTGTTTAAAACTCCCCCAGTGGTACTAATGTGCAGCCAAAATTGAGAACCACTGTTCTATAACATCTGTTCTCAATGATGGTGAAAGTGGAATAGCATATCAAAATAACCTGAAATTGAGGGTCATTTTTAAAATTCTCTCCTTCCTTCACAGTACTGCCATAGTAAGCCACTTTTAATGATGAAAATGTGTCATATCCCTCAGGTGTATTAGGACAGGAAAAAATATTCCAATCATCGCTTTAGAACATGCGGTAACAAGCTTCTGTAATTTGCTGACCATTACAGATACAGTAATTTACATGGTATATAAGGGAGACAGTGTTCTAAAAATAAGCATTCTTAACCCTAGCACGAGTCTGATCTCCATTACTGAAGTTTTCACTATTTATATTATTTGTTCAACATAGTATCTTTTAACAGAACATATGAGAAAAGAAAGATTACTGTCACCAATGGAAACTGGATTAGGTTTGTTTTGTTTGTTAAAAACATTATTACCATTATTTGTGTGTGTGTGTGTTAATTCCCAATTTGGGAAATGAAGTAGGGATCTAAAGTATCACAGAAATAGTAAGCAGTATGTCGGAAATATGTATTAAATTACTACTTCTGTATTAATTGTTGTGTTTTAATTTTATAATGGTAGAGTATTCAACATGCAATGTATGATTTTTGTTGTTTTATGCTGTCATTTTATCAGCTGCTCAGGTGTCACTTAATAAATAAATAAATACTTAACTATTAAAACTATTAAAATGGAATAATCTCTGTAAAAAAAAAAAAATTATTACTTCAACAGTTGGTATTTCTCTTTACTCTCATTTCTCCCAAAGAGCTATTATTTTTTTAAAAATCAAAGACTTTTCAATCAAAACTTGTATGAAGAGTGGATTTGATTCCCAATATGTAGAAGCTTTGGAGCCTAGTGTGAGGTCTAGGGGACTTTTTTTGAGTCTTTGAGATGACTGTGCCAGCCCCCAGCCTGAAGAAGAGAAGTTGTAAGAATCGCCATTAATCGTTATGCATCCTACCCTACTTACGTATGGCTCTGTCAGTACCAATGGAGAGTTGGACTTTTTTTTTTTTTTTTGATAAATTTATTTATTTTATTTATTTATTTTTGGCTGCGTTGGGTCTTCGTTGCTGAGCACGGACTTTCTCTAGTTGCTGTGAGCGGGGGCTACTCTTCCTTGCGGTGCACAGGCTTCTCATTGCGGTGGCTTCCCTTGTTGCGGAGCACGGGCTCTAGGGTGTGCGGGCTTACTGAAGTTTTGGCGCATGGGCTCTAGAGCGCAGGCTCAGTTGTTGTGGCCCATGGGCTTAGTTGCTCCGTGGCATGTGGGATCTTCCCAGACTACGGATCGAACACATGTCCCTTGCATTGGCAGGCGGATTCTTAACCACTGCACCACCAAGGAAGTCCCAGTTTGACTTTTTGAACCAACTATTTTGAGCTTGTCTTAGAGCTCACTTCAATTAAACTTTTATTCTTAAAGGGCATAGACATAGATCATCACCTTCCATTTCCATTTTGTGTCTCTTGTTTTGTTATAAAGTACCAAGTTCTACATACCTTTGCTCCTGTAGGTAGGCTTTAATTATATTTATTTACACACACACATACACATATACAAAGTATTTTTATGCTGATAAAATAATACTCATGTAAACTTATATACCATTTGGGAAGTAACTTGATAATCCTACGAAGTTGACTTTCTCATACCTATCACCCAGCAATGCCAAGAGAACCACTCGCATACACAAGAAAACATAAAAGGATGTTCAATGCAACATTCTTCGTAATAGCAAAAAATTTTAAACAACTTAATTGTTCATCAGTAGAGAAATAAATAAACTAGAGATTATATAGACAATATAAATGGAATTCTATACAAGTTAATATTAATGAATTAGATTTTACTTATAACCATGAATAAATCTCAAAAATATAGTATTGAGTGAAGAAATTGCAGAATGATTAATAGACAATTATACCATTCATATAAAATCTAAAAACAGAAAATAATATGTTGTTTATATATATATACATACATAGTAGAAAATATAAAAGCTTGTTTGGGAATGATACACACCAACTTCAGGATAGTGGTTACCTCTGGGGGAAATGAGGAAGAAGGGGAAAGGAATTGGGAGGGCCGCTTCTCCCTGTATCCGAAATATTTTATTTCTTCCACGGTAACAGCAAAAAGATTTAAATCAGGTACAGCAAAAAGGTAACATCTGTTTAAGATGTTGAGTACTTGAATATGCCAAATTATTTTCTTTATAGTTTAAAAAGTTAAAGAAATGCTTATTCACTGTAGAATTAAGAATGAAATAAAACTCACATGCAATCTCACCATAGTGAGATTTAAATCTAACTGACTGAAGCAAGTTCCAAACCTTTATCAGAGGCTATTCTCAGTTAAGCAATACTGTGTTTAAGGGCTGTCAAGTTGAATTAGTTTTTAGAAGCCTAACAATCCAACCCCATTGTGGCTGCTGTGATGGTTGAAACCAGAGGAAGAATTCAGCATGATCTTCTGAAGTACAACATAAAAAATTTAAGCATGCCAATAAAAGCCCAAGTAAATACTATAGAGAAATATGGCCTAAAATGTGAATTATAACATCAGTCAGGAAGCAGTAGTGGAATTGAGCCAAAATCATGAGAACTCTTAATGTTTTTTTTCTCTGAGAGTAATACAAGCTGTCATCACATTTCTAGATCATTCAATCACATAAAGTATAGTGTCCATCTATACAGACAACTGAAAAGAAGTTGCACACAGTTCTTATTTGAGTGATTTCTGTTACTGCTGTTCACCACAATCAGAAATTTTAAATGCTCTTTTTATATGTTGATGCTGACATCTCGCTAACTAGGGAAGCTAATAGGATAACTGGTGAAGAGGACAAAAACAGTACTGAGAAGTAGCATCACACCTAGTAACATGTTCACACGCACAGAAAAGAAACAAAACAAGAAAAGCCCAAAGCCTATACTGGCTGGCTAACCTATGTATGAGCAGGGTGTAATACAGAGGTATGACCAGTTGTGTTCCTCTAGTAATCCTGAACAGACATTATTCTGCATCCATCTAAAAGGCTATGCTTCAGTCACTGTCATTTGAAACAGTATATTGTTACCCCCTCCAATTCTCCTAATTGAACTTTTTTTCAGTATTTTATTATGAAAATTTTCAAACATACAGAGAAGCTGAACTAACAACAGTACCCTACCCATAGATTCTACAAAATTGATCAGTGTTTGTAATAGTATTATTTAATTAAAATCTAGAATGGCAAGATTTCTATACACTTTTCAACAGTTAATAATCACCAACCTCCCAAAACGTAGTAGATACAATAAATATTTGTTAAAGGTGAAAACACTAATAATTGCAGCCTCACATATTTCTGGCAATATATAAAAGATATCCTGAATAGATAGAGGACATTCAGCGTCCCTTGACTCTATATCATTAAGTATTTATTGAGAGCCAGATCCTAGAGAGGATGTTAAATAGCAAAAGATGAATAAGTTATGGTCCTGGCCTCCAGGAACTCACAGTCTACAGAGAGAGGCACATATGTAAACAAATCCATGCAATACAATGTGACTAAAAAGTGCAGTGAGGGCCCAGAAGAGGAAGCAACTCAGTCTTGGAAATCAGTCATGCTCTCATAAAAGGAGTACATGCATGGCCCAGGGCCTCAAATAAGTGGAATTTTGTCTGATAGAGAAGATTTCAGATGCAAAAGCTCAGCAATATTAACAGTACACCACAGGTCTGGGGAAATGGCGAGAGTGTAGGGTAATAGGTTTTCAAGCAGAAAGGTGACATCTGATTTGTTTTTAGGGAAAGAACTCTGCCACCAGAAGAAGAGTTGAGGCTGCAGGCAAGCAAGTAGAGAGGCAGGAGTGCCTCACCTCTCTTACAGCCATGAGAATGGAGCCACTTATTTTTTGAGTGTGTACTGCATACCACACCAGTGATGCCATAAGCAAGATAACAGTCCCTCTGTAACTGAACTTAGAGCCTCGTACCACCCACCTGTCTGCCTACAGTTCTGCCAACCAGTTATTCTTTATGATTCCTTCCGATTTCTCCCTTCTTACTCTATAAAACTACTTTCTAATACTAGGAAACTGTTGAATTAGTTCCTTCCTCAGATCATGTGAGAACATAAAGAAGGAGTTTCTCTAGAGATAAAAATGAGAAGAAAAAAAAAAACGCATCTTGTTTTGTGTTTATCTCTCCAGTAGCTGACACAATGTTGAAATATCTTAAGCTTTCTGTAACTCAGTGAAACATTGAAATATTTAGGAAGTAAAGTGAACAGGAATGAGTGATCTGTAGGATACGGTGGATGTGAAAATGGAGATTGGCAAGAATGGCTCCAAGGTCTCCTGGTTGTGGGTGACCAGGTGGATGGTGGTGATGTCATCACCTGAGATAACGAATATCTAGAGGATGAATGAGACTGGGAGAGAGAAGAGATCATGAGTTCATCTCTGACACTAAGTTGGAGTTGTCTGCTAGTCAGTTGATGTGCTTCTTAATCTTGAAAATCTTCATATATAATCTAGTTGAACTTTTGATTCACAGAGCTATGAGAACAACCAGAATTGTTCCAGTGTTGAAAAATAAGTTGGCTAGCCCAATTAGCCAAAATTTATAATGTTTAGAAATTGTTTATTCAGGGTGTGCTTCCCTAGATATATACTGTTTGGAACTTATCCCTTTTTGGATTTATTTTAGCTTGATTCATGTAGCATCAAAGGAACAAAGAAATGATAACTAATAACTCTGTCAGTTAAGTTAGAGAATTAAAAAGGACATATGCTAGAGGTAATGAGGCTGGGTCGGGGTGGGGGGAATAACAGAAAAAAAAGAAAAAAAAATCTAGACCAGAAAGAAGATAGACATCCTAAAAATAATTTTAAAACCTTTTTTTTTTTTGGTTATTTATTTGGTTTTGGTATTTTGTTTGTCCGACTGTGATCCAAGTATCTACATTTATTTAGAATTATATTTTGTATGTAGGCTTATTTGACAGCCCAAGTTCGTTCTTACAGTAATGCAAGTTTTCATATGGGGATTGTACAGTTAATATATTATTAATTTAAAAACCACTTAAATAAATTTGGTTCCCCTGCTATTTAAAAGTTAATTTGTCTCTTCATTGGGTTCTGTGATAAATTTTAAATTCCTCTCCTCACAATGTAGAAATAACCATGTATACCTCTTTTGCCTTTTTATAGCTATTTTCTAAAAATGATTCTTTTGTGCAGAAGCAGGAATGTTTTATGCTATTGTCATAACAATTCTAAGTTTGTCAAATTACAAGTTATGTAAAAGACTTAATTATGCACTGTGCTGCAGTTGAGCCAGAATTATAAAATATGTGTGTGCATGCTATTTTGACAACCACAATACATTTTAAGGAAAAATAATATCATTTAAAATACTTTCTTTACCATGTTAGTCTTCGGCAAGCAGAGAAGGGCTTTTCTGAAGTGAGATTAGACAATAGAGCCAACTTCATTTTTTATGCACGTGAACGGAGAGGGCTTGAGGTTATTAGTTGAAACCGAGTAACCTTTCCAGGCTTTCATCTCTTTCTTTTCAAATTTGAATATGAAAAGCATATTCAAGTCAAAGACCATCACTTTAATGACATTTGGCAGTCATTTGATTTATTAGGTTTTAGAAAAAATTTTCCTTTAAATATTTCATCATACTATGCTAATCCTAGTAATATTGCCAGCTGCAGCCTTGTACCTGTATTAGTGGAGACAGAATGGTGTGGAATTTTCTCTGTCATCCTAGTAAAATTTCCATGAATCTACTGAATAATAAAATAACCTTATTGAAATATTCAGATTTAGGTTTTTAGTTAAAGTGTCTTAGAATACATAATAAAAGAAAATGTCTTTTGAAAGAAGGGGGTAAAATTACTTCATCAAATATTGAGGGGGTTTGCTAGCAATGGAAATTGTTCTTTATGGGAATATTTTTACAATAGGGTACCTATGCTTTTCAATTTGATTAATTATATTATATACTTTGAAATATCAAAATAGTAATCACTATGGTGAATTTACATACTGATTTACATCTGACAATGAATTCCTAAAAGTTGTTTATATAAGCAGGTCTTAGTATCAGGATTTTTAATTATTATTTTAAGTTATATAATTTATAGTAGGATGCCTCTGAATTTAATAAAGAGAGATTTAGTAAGGGGGAATAAAGAACAAATTTTAAATTGTAAACATTTAAAATTAAATGTAAACATTTAACCAAGGAATTATCTTGGTATGATCTAATTTTTAAGTCATAGTCTATCATTTGTTTTAAATTATTACTCAAGGAGGCATATGTGACTCTCATATAATGTTTGTGACACCAAAATCTATTAAATAAGGATTGAGATGAAAATTACACAAATATATATTTTTAGTTAATTCTGTAAAAATGAGATAAAAATAAATTACAAGAAAATGTGTTAAATTTGATAAAAATTTTCTTTCTTTTGTTTGAAAACTTACTACTTATTGAATGAAATATGTTATGGCAGAATATATAAGAGAATGAACTGTAGCCCTAGTTAATATGGATTCGTATAGCTACTTATGTTAGCATAGTAGCTATAAAGTATTCAACAGGCTTTGATCTCTGAATAACCAAAACTTTCTCAGGTACCATAGAGTAAATAAAAGCAGTGATAAACATGTATTTCATTACATAGTTTGAAACAAGGCCAACTGATACATGTCATTCTGAAAGTAATCGGAGATGAAGATCTCATAATCTTCATTCCTGATGGACTACTAGTGGGGTATTTATAGCCTCAAATGTAAATCAGGAGACTATTGCCATGACACTGTTAACTTCAAACCCTGGGGCATTAGAAGCTCATTCTGTCTCTCTCCGTCGTGAATAATCTATCATGTGTAACTAGACAGTAGGGTACAGTACCTTCCAAAAAAGAAATCAGTGAAGGCCACTGCCTTTATGTTTTATTTAAAATTGATAGTGGAAAAGAGTGAAGGATTTTTTGTTCGTTTTATTTGTTCTGTATCTTTTTTTGTTTTTGCTCTTTAAACAGCCATCAGAAAAAATTCGGATTGAGATCATAGCTCTAAGCCTTAATGATTCTCCAGTAACTGCAGATGATACTATCCAGCGACTATTCATTGAGTGCCGATTCTACAGTCTTCCTGCTGAAGAGACACCTGTGTCACTTCCAAAACCCAAGAGTGGGCAGTGGGTCTACTATAACTATAGCAATGGTAGGTATGGTATTTATAATATAAACTTTTATCTATGAAGGAAGGAAGCCAAAGGAACAAGGAAAAAGTACATTTCTCTAATGTTCACATAAAATCATGAAAGTGTTGTCAGAATAGATTAATAATAGTCAAACCTGTAGCATAAGGATTAAGAAATTAAATTTAAGGTACAGTTGACCCTCTGTATCCATGGGTTCCACATCTTCAGATTCAACTAAAATACGTTGGAAAATACTTGGGGAAAAAAATTCCAGAAAATTCCAAGAAGCAAAACTTACATTTGCCATGCATCGGTAACTATTTGCATAGTATTTACATTG
This sequence comes from Eubalaena glacialis, assembly GCF_028564815.1. Taxonomy (NCBI): domain Eukaryota; kingdom Metazoa; phylum Chordata; class Mammalia; order Artiodactyla; family Balaenidae; genus Eubalaena; species Eubalaena glacialis. Next base: position 31,326,336 of record NC_083733.1, read on the forward strand.
TATTTACATCTATTTACATGGTATTAAGTTTTATAAGTAATCCGAGATGATTTAAAATATACAGGAGGATGTGCACAGGTTATATATGCAAATACTACACCATTTTGTATAAGGGGCTTGAGCATCCTCAGATTTTGATATCTGCGGGGGTCCTGTAACCAATCCCCCTCTGATACTGAGGGACAGCTGTAATGCTAAAGTTAAAAGAAAACGAAAACAGTGGGAAAACAATGTTTCTAGATGTTCCTGCTATATCATAGAAAAATGCCACCTGTGTCTACAACTGAATTTAATCGAAAAATATGATATTTCAAGGAGAATAAAAGTACTAGTTTTTTTATCATATGATTCTAACAATTTAATGGCCTAATTATTTCTGCGTTTCTGCTCAATGTCATCACATAGATGTTTTTACAATATACATGTATATCTCTCCCAGTGTCTAGATGCTCAGGATTTTAATTGAGTGATATAAGTTCTTACAGTACCTTTTCATTTTTTAGCCCACACATCCCTTCATAGCAGCAGGCAGGTTTTCTCTTTTAGGGCTTTACCTATCAGCTAGTTGATATGAAAGTCTGCTAGATCAGTATAGACCCAATAGGCACCCTGTAAATTCTTAGATCAACCAACTTTAAGACGTTTTTAAGGACAGTATATATCAGTGTATAATTAGAGGGGAGTAAAAAAATCATATCAAGCTGCCATGACCCTGAGTTAAAAGTGCTTATTAAGTTCTTCAAAAGCCCTATATTAAAACAAACCAGAAAGATGGAGTGTTGCATTATCTTTAGCAAAACAGGCCATCTCATGCTAGTTGAACACCAATATTTTTTTCTCACCAGTTTTATAAATTTCATTTTAATCAACATGTATAATCATGCTATTGTACCACTAGGATTACAAATGCTCATGGTTTGTTTGTTTGTTTTGCAGTTGGCATTTTTAGAAACATGCTCATTGCTTTAGACAGTAATCATGAGTATCCAGAGATCTGTTCTAGTCTTCCTCGTATCTACAATTCTTACTAGTTACGAGAACTTGGGCAACATGTTTCAATTTCATGATTCCCTGTTTTATCTATTGAATAAGGTGCTAAGAACCCTTCCAGCTCAGTTTCTATAATTCTGTGGTAACAGGTGGGTTGAGAAGTCACATGGGAAATAAGTAACGTGGTCAGGACAAGAATCTGATTTCTCCTTCCTATCATTGACTTGATCTAATAGAACATTTCCAAAAATATTTTCTTAAGCTTCCTAGAGATCTTTTAACTGCAAAGTAGCAGAAAAGTAAGCCATAATTACAATATTATTAGTAATGAAAAAACTGTTTAGTCAACTAATTTTTTTTGAAATATTCCTCAATTTTTTTAAATTATTTCTTCTTCTTTTTTTTTTTTTTTTTTTTTTTTTTGGCTGCGTCAGGTCTTAGTTGCAGCATGTGGGATCTTTCCTTGCAGCGTGCAGGCTTCTCTCTAGTTGTGGCGTGTGGGTTTTCCCTCTCTAGTTGTGGCGCGTGGGCTCTGTAGTTTGCAGCACACAGGCTCTCTCGTTGAGGCGCGCGAGCTCAGTAGTTGTTGAGAGTGGGCTTAGTTGCCCCACGGTGTGTGGGACCTTAGTTCCCTGACCAGGGATCGAACCCACGTCCCCTGCATTGGAAGGCGGATTCTTTACCACCGGACCACCAGGGAAGTCCCTAGTCAACTAATTTTAACGAAGGTACCACCCAAGAAAAGAGACAAGCTCTTCTGGTTTTTGTATTATTCATTGTAAAGAGCAGCAGTAGACTGTTTGGTTGGACTGACAACAAAATTGTTTTTTAGAAATTGGTTGTACATTGAGACACTTGGCCATGCAGCAGAACAGAGGTTTCCATTTGCTTAAGGAGCAATGCAAATCATTCTTTGGATGAAACCTGTGATACATGCTCAAGTATCCTGAATTTTGTACATTCTCACATGGTGACCTAGGTCTGTTTGGGGCTTTTTGTTGGTTTATTGGTTGGTTGGTTGACATTGATTTGGTTGTTTTAAATGTTTTCCTTTTACTGCAAGATACCCTACTATCTAAATGGTATTTTAAGAGTTGCTTATGTTTCTAATGAATTAGTCATTTGATAGCAACAAGGAAACCAGTAATCCATTAGAATTTAATTCATTAGAAGTGTTTACTGTACCTTTCTGCAGCTTCTATTCTTACGTATTGAGATTTGACTATATAGAATTTTCAAGGTTAATTGAAAAGAATTTTAAGGATATTTATCTGGTGGGAAGGGAGAGGAATGTACTTTGTGCTTAGAAGCAAATTAATGCTGTTTTATATCTACTGTATCTGAAAAAATGAAGTCCTAGATCATCAGCAAATTTGAGAAATAACATTAACCTTGGAGAAGGTTTATTTTTCACTTAAGTAGGACATACTGAAAGTGTTTATTTTTAAATTACTATGTTTGCATCTCCTTCATTGCAGGAGAATCTCCTTGAATCTTTGGTTAATAAGTAACTATCTCACTCATCTAATTATTGTAATGATTAACCATTCACTTGTTATTTGATATAAAAGGTCAATATAAATGTAGGCTTACATCTTCCAAATCTTATTAAATGTTAATGAAAGTAGTTTTATTTCCAAACTGATGTTTTAATTGAGACAGAAAATTTAAAGGACAGTTAGTACATGCTGTTTCCTATTTGAACACCATACCAGGCGAGAGGTTAACCAAACCTTGCAATGATTTTTACCCTGCATTATGACTTGAATCTATTCAAAAGGGATTTGTATACTGAGGCCTAAATTAGGTACATAAAATGAGAGATTTAGACTAGTGATCCCCAGGATTATTCATAGCCTAATTCAGTCTCTTTGTTAAGAGGTGTTAATACCAGTTTCACATACACAAAATATATATCTTCTTAGGGCTACTAATACTAGAAGAAAAAAAAAAAGAATCAACGTTGAATTAGCTTGCTAGACACTGGTAGCAAGAACAAAACACTTGTATTTTATTGGGCTTGAAAAATTTGCTTGGAGAACGCTGAGAAAGCAAGAAAATAGTTTGGAAAAGAATAAGATTAATGGTAGGTCTACAGAATGTTGTCTGGGCTGAATAAAGTCTTCTAGGGAGTTGACAGTGGAAAGAAAAAAGATTAATGAAATCGTCCAAAGTTTTTATGAGACTTATACAGATCTAGGCCTTTAGTCTCTGAGCATTGAACGGTCTATCTGTTGGAACAATTAAAGTTTAATGCAGAAGATGAAAAGGATGCAGAACTTTAGATTTTGTTACTAATGGGAGGAAAAACTTGGCAAAGATAAGGACTGGGGGGATAACACTTTAACACAAAAGTTATCTTCAAGGTTATCAACCCTCTATATAATTAAACCATCTGCATTTCTTCTGCCAAATGACATTGATAAAGAAAATAAGGATTTCTCCAGCCTGCAGAAGTGAGGGATGTGTTTTTAATGGTAGACACTTCAAGATCAACTCAAGTATTTGGACTGCTGGCTTGTATCTTGTTTGAGACATATGCTTTCAGTAAATTTATGTCAAAATCTAGCAAGTCCTAAACAAATGTGATTTCTGATGAGAATGAAAGGTAAATAGCTTAACTTTTGGAGAGTTCTGATACATTTCATAATCACCAGAATTGCTTTTTAAAGGATGTATTTCAAGTTTTGAAATTGTAGATTTTTTTTAACCATCTAATTCAGAACACCAAATGGATGTCCTTGGGATCATGACCTAATTAGAGGTAACCAAAGTGTCTCTATCTCCCACATGTTTAACACGAAAAAAATGTTTACTAGTTCCTGATCCTTTTCAAAAATCAGGCAAAGGAGTGTTGGGCCTAAACGTTGGTTCTCAATGGTACCCTGACCAGCAGCAGCAGCAGCTGGGAAGATATTAGAAATGCACATTCTCAGGCCCTACCCCAGACCTGCTGAATTAGAAACTGAAGGTGAGCTCAGTAATCTGCATTTTAACACGTCCTCCAGGGATTCTGATGCGCATTAAAGACTAAGAACCATTAGGCTAGATTAAGATCCCCAGTCTAGGCCTTGTTTGTGCAAGCAGGAGAGCTGTGTAGTTCTAGTTTGGTACACTTTTGGAGAACCAAACTCATCGGTAAGTAGCTTGAGTTTTTTCGAAAAGGAATTTTTTTTTTTTTTGAAGTATAGTTGATTTACAATGTTGTGTTAGTTTTAGGTGTACAGCACAGTGATTCAGTTATAGATAGATAGATAGATAGATAGATAGATAGATAGATAGATAGATAGATAGATACAGACAGATAGATATCTTTTTCAGATTCTTTTCCTCTATAGGTTATTACAAAATATCGAGTATAGTCCCCTATGCTATACAGTAGGTCCCTGTTGTTTATCTAGTTTATATATAGTGGTGTGTATCTGTTAATCCCAAACTCCTAATTTATCCCTCCCCCCACCTTTTCCCCTTTGGTAACCATAAGTTTGTTTTCTATGTCTGTGGGTCTGTTTGTTTTGTAAATAAGTTCATTTGTATCTTTTTTTTTTTTTTTTTTTTTTAGATTTCACATGTAAGCGATATCATATGATATTTGTCTTTTTCTGGCTTACTTCACTTAGTATGATAATCTCTAGGTTTGTCTATGTTGCTGCAAATAGCATTATTTCATTCTTTTTAATGGCTGAGTAATATTCCATTGTATATATGTACCACATCTTCTTTATCCATTCATCTGTCGATGGACATTTAGGTTGCTTCCATGTCTTGGGTATTGTGAATAGTGCTGCAATGAACATTGGGGTGCATGTATCTTTTTGAATTATAGATTTCTCCAGATATATGCCCAGGAGTGGGATTGCAGGATCATATGGTAACTCTATTTTTAGTTTTTTAAGGAACCTCCATACTGTTCTCCATAGTGGCTGTACCATTTTACATTCCCATCAACAGTGTAGGAGGGTGTTTTTTTCTCCACACCCTCTCCAGCGTTTATTATTTGTCGAAAAGGAATTTTTGGAAGTGTTCAGTCAAGAGAATTGGTTAACGCACCTGGACCAGATGTAAATATCTAAAGCAATATCTCTTTAAGAAAGAGTGAAAGGAGGGTGAGGTGGCTTCTCTTGATACAGTGATGGAATTCTCTCTCACATTCCAGTCTGTGCTAACAACATGGTTGCAGCTTAAACAGCAGGAAGAGTTCTGGCTTCATGTGGAAGAAGGAGAAAGTATAGCATGGAGGTTAAGAAGGCAGGCCATGGGGCAGACCTTCCTGGATTCAAATTCTAGCTCTGCCACTTTCTAACTAGGTAACCTGAGGCAAATTACTTACCTTCTATGGGTCTGCTTAATCATCTGTAAAATGTGGGTCAGCATGGTTCTTAACAGATGTGATTGCAGTAAGGAAAGTATTGAGTGTAGTACATAGTACATAATAAACATCGCTCAATAAATGGTGGCCATCACTATTTTTGTCTTCGTTAAGAGAATAGGATATACAGTGTGCTGGTCAACTGGATGAAGCAGAAGGTGTCACAACTATACCATTTTTTTACCAATTTCAATGGTAAAGATTTTTTTTAAAAAAGTGAAACATAGAATTGCCAAAGATTTAGCAATTGTGCTTTTGGAAATGTACCCCAAAGAATTAAAAGCAAGGACTCTGACAGATGTTTGTACACCATGTTCATCACAGCATTATTCACAATAGCCAAAAGGTGAAACCAACCTAAATATCCATCAAAAGACAAATGGATAAACAAAATGTGCTGTGTTTGTATGTATGTGTGTGTATGTGTATATACATGCACATACAGGAACATTATTGAGTCTTAAAAAGGAATGAAATCCTAACACATGCCATAGATGAACCTTGGAAACATTATGCTAATTGAAATAAGCCAGACACAGAAGGATAAATATTATATGGTTCTACTTTTAAGAGGTATCTAGAATAGTCACAGTCATAGAGACAGAAAGTAAAATAGTGGTTACCAGGGGCTGAGAGGAGGAGGGAGTAGGAAGTTACTGTTCAGTGGGCGTGGCTTCAGTTGGAGATGATGATAAAGTTCTGGAGATGGATAGTGGAGATGGCTGCAAAACAGTGTGAATGTACTGAATGCCACTAAGCTGTATGCTTAAAGATGGTTAAAATAGTAAATTTTATGTATATTTTATCACATTAAAAAAATTTTTTCAAGCTGTTGAGATTCATCAGAACTGGTCTAGTTTAATTGAAAGACTATTTGGATGCTGGACGTTGAATTCGGTCTTGTTTTTTTTTTAAATCACTGAGATTACCCTTGTCTTCAAGCAATGTAGACCACTATAGTTAACAACACTGTATTGTGTATTTGAAAGTTGCTAAGAGAGTAAAAAAAATTGTCACCATGTGAGGTGATGGATGTTAACTCACTATGATAAACATTTTGCAATATATGCATATATCAAATCATTATGTTGTACACCTAGTACTAATACAATGTGATATGTCAGTTATATCTCAGTAAAACTGAGAAAAATGATCACAGAAGAAATGTAGGCCACTATGGCTTAAAAGCTTTAGAACTCTGAAGTCAGAAAGGATATGGTCTACCATATCTTGAATTGGTAATTAACAGCAAAAACAAAAAATTCCGATTTGGAAAAAAAAAGTTCAAATTTAGCTTGGTGTACTGGTGGCCAAATGAGGTCCCATCTCCCAGCATTAGTGGAAAAGCATGACTTTTTTAAAAAGCATGCCTTTTTAGCATTGATAAGTAAAACACTATATTTACAAAATTTACAAGAACCCTTTGTCTTTTTTGATTCCTGTAAATCTCAGGAACCTATATCATCGGTCACATTTACTAATATGGTATCGTGCAAAGAGCAAAAAGCTAAGAGCTGCTGTTTGACCGTGGTTCTTCCTTCTCTTAAACTACCAGCCCACCTCCACACAGACCTTTGTGCCTCACTCAGTGCCCAGCATGTGCCATCCCTGGCCCTCGGCTAATATTTGCTCAACTAGCCAACGATTAAATGAGTTGATAGCATCATAATTTGATATTGAACTCAAATTGTCCAGGGAAACATTCTCAGTATGAAATATGTTTGTTCCCAACGGAACCTGGCTTTAGAACTGTCGTGGTATCTTTCACCCTTTGTGTGTTTTTGATCAGGGATTATCTCTAAATTGAGATCTGGTCACAGGAGAGACTTTAACTCCAAAATGGCACCTGAAAAAGAAATGTCTTCAGAAGTTAACGCATGGCTGAAAGGCTGCCGAGCTGAGAAAAAATAATCAGAATGAAAATTAGAGTGTTCACACTCTGAGATATCATTTTCCCAAAGTGCAGACATTTACAGTTTCATGTGTTCACTGTCTTCTTCCTGGTGGGTCTTTAGATGAGTTACCTAATCTTATATTTCAGCCAAGTAAAGTCTAACCACACTCCTGCATGCCAGCGTGAACCTTTGAAAACCAAAGACAAACTTCACACCCTAAAAAAGCCTCTCTCTCGCTTCCACCACAGGTCTCTCCCGTACCCCCACACCCAGCCACCAGCAAGCGCCAGCCTGTGGATTTCCTCAACCCAATGCGCTAGGATGCCTCTTTTATTGCATGTTGTGGCAGGAGAGAAGGATTAAATTACCAGGGCTGTCAGGAAGGACAAGCTCTCTGCCATACATTATCATATCACTCGCTTCTTGTGTGAAAGAAAATGCAGTAAATCCCTCAAATACAAAGCAATAAAGACCGCTGGCTTTTACTGTCATGACTGCCACTGCCATTAACAGGCAGTGACAGTGATGTGGCACTCTTAGATGTTGCTTGTATCTTTTCTGACAGTGTGCACGTAAACCTGCCAGTGACATGACATTAGATCACATGACTATTCAGATTTGATTCTGGTTTCCAGCGCGGCTTTCTTTTCCCATGCATACAAGTGAGGTGGTATGACTTGTGTCTCTAAAAACAGGTATTTATACAAATACAGAATGGTACTAATGTAGCATATTCCTGAGTGACTTTTTGCAGATTTTTTTTTTTTTTTGGTTTAGTGATCTACGTGGATAAAGAAAACAACCAAGCCAAGAGAGACATCTTAAAAGCTATACTACTTAAACAAGAGATGCCTAACAGAAGGTACATTTAAGCATTCTAAATTATCTGGTGGTTTATACAAAGTAGATCTCTGTAGCCTGGTGTGGTGGGGGAAAAAAAGCACAAGATGAGGAAGCAGAACACCTGACTTCCCTGATTCACTCAGTGTCCTTGAATGAGTATGTGACCTCTCTGGGTCTCTTTCCTCCTAGAAATATCATAGCCCTGCCTACCATACAGAGTAACTGTAAAGATCCTATTGTGCTTTGCAAACCAAAAGACTGTACAGTGTAGTACATAAAGTATCCCATTGTCAGTCAAGTATAACTGTAAAGCACCTAACAGTGATTGCCAGGAGGGGGGGCTCTGGACTCAATGGCTGGAATATAAATTCTTGTTCTATCACTTACTAGCTGTCTGACCTCAGACAACCACCCTGTGCCTCACTTTCTGCATCTGTAAAATGGAGATAATACAGGGTGGTTGTAAAGATTAAATGAGATGATATGTGTAAGATGAATAGAATAGCGCCTGACACAGAGTAAGTGCACAGTAAGTATTCATTGCAGTCATTATAAGCAGTAGTAATATTATTTGTAATAGCTCATCAGCCTTTCATACTAATTTTTACCTCACTAGCACTTTTTAATAGTTCATCATTTCATGTTATTTTTAATGCTTTTTGGGGGCAAACTTGAACAGGACACTTTGCATTTTTGGTCAGTAGAGAAATTACACCCTTTCGAGAAGGAAAAAAACCTGATCTTAATAAGTTCTTGCTGAACTTCCCTGGTGGCGCAGTGGTTAAGAATCCGCCTACCAGTGCAAGGGACACGGGTTCGAGCCCTGGTCCGGGAAGATCCCACCTGCTGCGGAGCAAGTAAGCCCGTGTGCCACAATACTGAGCCTGTGCTCTAGAGCCCGCGAGCCACAGCTACTGAAGGCCATGTGCCTAGAGCCTGTGCTCCGCAACAAGAGAAGCCACCGCAATGAGAAGCCCGCTCACCGCAATGAAGAGTGGCTACCACTCGCCGCAACTAGAGAAAGCCCGCACACAGCAACGAAGACCCAACACAGCCATAAATAAATAAATAAATAAATTTAAATAAATAAATAAGTTCGTGCTTTTGAGTGAGCTCCCATCCATGCAGTCTGAGGAGTTATCGAAGTGCTGCCCATCAACCCCTGAGCTGGGCTTCGCCAACGCCCCTCTGCTGGCTTGTCCCCGTTGGCCTGGGTGGACCCTTTATCTCCCCATTGTCCTCTTCTCCTTGCCTTTATGGCCCATCAGTGACACAGCCTCTCACTGCGTCAAACCAGCACTTACCCCTCCCCCACCTGAGAAAGAGACTGAGATTCATCTGTTTCCTAGAGGTCAGGAAGTGAACGTTAATGACATTATATTTTTCAAAAGAGCTTCCAAACTAGCATCTGATCTTCTGTTTCATGAAATGAAACTGAAATTCTTAGCTCTTAAGATCTGACAGTGGCTTTTTCTTTAACTCCTTGAAATACATGTATTATTTCCTTGGATTTTTTTTTTTTAATATTTATTTATTTGGCTGCGTCGTGTCTTAGTTGCGGCATGCTGGATCTTCATTGTGGCGCACGGGCTCAGTAGTTGGCGTGCGGGCTCTGTAGTTGTGGCATGCAGACTCAGTAGTTGCAGCACTCAGTCTCAGTAGTTACAGCACGTGGGCTTTCTTGTTGTGGTGTGTGGGCTCTAGAGCACGTGGGCTTAGTTGCCCCGCAGCATGTGGGATCTTCGTTCCCCGGCCAGGGATCAAACCTGTGTCCCCTGCATTGGAAGGAGGATTCTTAACCACTGGACCACCAGGGAAGTCCCTCCTTGGATCTTGATTCTGAAGAAAGAGTAGGAAAACCCTATTAATTGCCCTGAGGTTTTTTTTTCCCAGGACGGTAGATAATCACTCAGGTTTTACTTACTTTGTATACTTCAGCTTCTTTCAAGGCCACCTCAAATACCACCAGCCCCCCGGAGTATCCCAGGTCACTAGTGATTAAACAGCACTGGCCATGTCATCTGATTCTCTGCGGTCAAGAAGCTGGGTCATCACTGCCCAGAGCTGAGCTTTAAAAATAAAAAAAATGTCCATCATAGCTGTAATGACTCCCACTCTCCCATCATTGTTTCCCTAAAAATTTCTTAATGCCCACAGAGGCACAAATGTTCATGTAATTTTAGAGAGATACTGCAAGAGGCACTGCAGGTGCAGAGTGACTGGCTCGGGGCTGATGACAGCTGAGGGCTTGGAGCGCCGGCCACGTGCTCCTCGGACTGCCAGGAGGGATGGGGCCATCATGGGAGAATAGCCCTGTCCCACTTCTCTGCCTTGACAGTATCATTTTCTTAAGGGGAAAAAAAAAGGAGTTTACATTTACATTTTTCCACAACCAAAAGACAACTGTTATTCCAGTGAGTGTTCTCACCTTTTTTAAGTACTCCGAGGTCACATTACTTAAAGTACCTCCTAGTTTATAAGAATTCATTTCCTCAGACAGTAGCCCCCTTGAACATTGGTGATAACTTACAGAGCCACAGTTAGATAAGTTTGGCCAATCTTCTCTGACACGCATAAGATGATGTGCATTGTATAATGAATCACATATAGTACCTTTGCATTGTGCCCCATGCTATATTTGCAAATATACAAGCGTCACTTTAAAAGGGAGGCAACACATTGAAACGGGAGTCTGGAAATTATTTATTTGAAGTCATGGTTTTGACACCGACTTAAGGTTCCTTTTTGGTTTCATTTCTTCCCTTTCACAGTGTTCTACTGTACAGATCCAACATAACTATCAGCACTCCAGTATGTAAAACTCACAGGTGAGCCCTTAGGCTCTTCTATCCTGTTTCATATAAAAACGAACTATTTCAGAATGAGGAAAGAATCAAAAATGCTAAATGATCTAAGGAGTTTCAGTGCCTTCTGGTTTCCTAAATGACAGCAGGTGACATTTGAGGTCTAAATCTTGAGGCCCAGCCCAAGGCCTGCCTTCTCCAGTCAACCTTCCCCAAATGAGCCAGCCTTCAACTAGGACTTCCATTTTGCAGTTCATGTAGTAATTCAACAAATATTTATGATCCCTACCTAAGTATCAGGAACTAAAATGCTGAACAAGAGGAAATCTTTGCACTCATGGAGTATACATTCCACTGAGGAAGACAGACAAGTAAACAAATCAACCAATTACATATTACAGTAGGTACTAAGAGAAAGCTAAACAAGCTGCTAAAATGGAAAATAACATAAAGGGAATTCCTGGCGGTCCAGTGGTTAGGACTCCGCGGTACCACTGCCAGGCCCACATTCGATCCCTGGTCAGGGAGCTAAGATCCCACAAGCCTTGTAGCGTGGCCAAAAACAAAAAGTAGGAATAAAAAAAGTAATAATAACATGAAGGCAAACCTGAGGAGATGACACTTAAGCTGGTTAGTGAAGCCTCTTCAGCACGTAAAGCAAGGCTCCGTCTCTTTGTTTTGGCAGGGTTCAAGGTAAGATAAGATGTGTCTGTGTGTGTCCATGTATGTGTATGTACAGTTTAGCCTAAGCCAAGCTGTAGTTTTTAAATTATTTTAGTGTACCTTCCTCCCTTTAGAGCCTAACTTTAGTTTCTTAATTTTGTATTTGACCTCTCATTTTGCTCTCTATAGAATTTAAACCAGAAATATTGCATTTTTTGTTTTTAACCCTTTCTCTGGCATTTGGAAGGTTTTTTTTTTTCTTTTTGTCTCAGAATTCTCATATATTCAGTGGAGGTAATGGTATGCATTTGTAAAGTATATAGATAATTATCCTCAGATATGAGACATTATATAAGGATAACACTTAACATTATTATTACAATCTTGTAGCCTCCATCCTTTCTGTAAGTCTTGTGGGTGTAAAATGTGCGTCAAATATCACTTCTAATTCCTTCTTTTAGGACAATATCTTTCATCATCATTCTTCTTGTTTAATGAATGATACAGTCATTGTATAATTTGGGTGTCTCGGTTTTCAGTTGAGACAAGCCTTTCTCATGCATTCTTTTTCTCTCCCCTTAGAAATGTAGAAGCTTAAGGAGCTCTACCTAGATTAAAAATAGTAATAATAAAAGAGCAAACATTTACTCAGTGCTTAATGTGTTCCAGGAACCATTTACATGTATCATCTCATCTGATCCTCACAAGAGCCCAGTGAATCATTACTATTCTACAGATAGGGAAACCGAGATCAGAGAGGTTAAGTAATTTGTACAAGGTCACACAGCTAATAAATAGGAAAGCAGAAATTTGAACCCAGAACGGATGCCCTTAACCACTTAATCTTAATTTCTCTATTTTATGCATCATATAAAATATCCATCTTTCTATTTCCTGATCGGAATTTATTGCTATCGAAAAACAGAGACTTAGTAAAGAAATGAAATGTTGAATACTTTTAGCAAATTATTTTAAAATATTGTCATGTTTACCTGTAAGCATTTGGAAAGGATTTTAATCGTGCATATTTTTCAAGGCATGACATCCCAGAGACTTAGGTTTTTACCTAACAGTGTTATCTAAGAAACAAGTTTCTTGTTTTGTTTCTGATTTGGGATGGATAGATTTTGAAAATGGTTAAAATGGTCGTTTACAAGCATTCGTGGTTTAAGCTATGCTGCCAAGACATATCAAAAGAGTACTTAACTGTAAATTCCTGTCATTTGGTCAGTCCAAGTGTGTTTGGCCTCAACACAAGCCACTAATTCAAATCAGTTCCATCAGAACCCTCCAATTATATGTCTAAAAGTAAAATAAAACTTGGATGCTATGATTGTAAGTTGAAAGATTGCTGAACTAATACAAACATTTCGCATAGCTATTGGGTAGAGCTACAACATTTAGCTAACATAATTAAGAATAAATAGAACACAGTTGGTTAAATTGCTTAGTAGAAACTCCAAAGTTGTGCATTTCTATAGAAAATGTTACATTTCTGTTGAAAAAACTTCCCTAACCTCCCTGGTCTTTATTCACTTGATCCTTTTAGCCTTAAAAGTAGACATGTCAAAATATGATCAGATAATGTATAATAGAGTGAACATCTGGTTCTTCTCTTCGCCTAGTAATTTTCTCAGATTCTAGTGATAAATGATAATCAGTGCTTAGAAAAGTGAATTAGTGTTCATGTGAAGTCTGGGTGTGCTATAATAATTCTAATCGTTCATATAATAACTTATATAATTTTCTTTTTATTGGAATAATTGGAAACTTCGAGATTTCACAGTTTGTGATAAAAACCCATTCAGGAGTTTTGTTTCATTTGTGGTTTTTCTTTCTCACTTTGTAGTGGTGTTCTCTGTTCTTTCCCTTCTCAGCGTTCGCTTCACTGTGGTCAGTGACCCTCCAGAGGATGAGCAGGATCTGGAGTGTGAGGACGTCGGCATTGCTAACGTTGACCTCGCTGACATGTTTCGGGAAGGGAGAGACATCGTCGAGCAAAGTATTGATGGTATGGGTGGAAGTATTGCTCAATCTGTACAACCAGCAATTGCTGAAATCCAATTCTTTATTAAAACCTTCTTTTTGCTGGCTGCAGGGACGTTGAGTCACACACTGGTTGAATCCTATGCAACTCAAGCTGATGTTTTGTCGAGGCTGGAATTTCTCCCTGCATCCCCCCCTTACCCTCCTTCTCTGCCTTCCTTTGAATCAACAGAAATTTAAAAATAATTAATTGCGTTTCTCAAGGAATTATTCATTTTGTTAGTATTGGGGGGGGTTGTGGGGGACAAAAATGTGGACATTGGATTTTTTTTAATGTTGTTTATAGAAGCCTCATGCTGTCAACCCTTATTTCAGCTAAGGCATGTTATTCTGAGTGATCATTATAGCGTGTTCTGCAAGGCTTCTCTTTACTTCAGTGTTACAGTCCCGTGATATAGTCACTACAAATAACTGAGTAGTTTTGGTCACTTGCTTCTCATCAGGATTCAGGGAGGAGTTAGGGATTCCTGACAAAAAGTGCTCTCCTAGATTTTCACCTCACCAGGTGTGAGTCCCAGCAATGCCTAATTTCTACCCCTTTTCCTTATATAACATATTTAGAACGTGCTGAAGGCACTGTACTTTATGAAATCAAGACTTTAAAAAATAATAATCAGGGATGGCCTGGGCTGTACAATAAATGAAGAAACGAGGCTGAGTCCTAATCTCATTTCTTAAGTCAGCAGAGCCATCCATCACTGGAAAAATGTACACAGTTTGTTTACTCATTTATTCATGCATTAAATGAACACTTAACTGAGCACCTCTTAAGTACCAGGCACTCTGCTTACACCATAGTTCAGCTGTTGTTCACATGTCAAGCTGCTTGTCCTGGATGTGTGTCAAGTGCTCAAAAGTCAGGATCAAGCCAAATAATTAACCAAATTAGACCAAGTAACCAAATTAGAAACCTATTCTGGGAAATTTTATAAACTATACATATCACAACTTTGGCAGGCACAGAAGAAAAAGATGAGAGGATTAAAATATGAACCTAAATCCTATTAAAAACACCCAGAACCAAGAGAGTCTGACAAAAATGTTCAAAATTATCTGTGCTTTATATTCTTTATCTTTTCTACAGTCAGTGCTGTTTCAAAAGCCATCTTCTCATTCTGCAAGACCACAAATGATCATATTGGTCTGATAGAGACAGCTATTGTGGCCTTGTTCTGGGAAAGAGTCAGAAAATTAAACGCTGGTCAGGTTGGGCTTTTAATGCGTTGCTCTGTGCCAGACATAGAAGTGAGACGTTCCAAAGAAGAGGTGAAGGCTTGGCAGTGCGCTGGGGACCATTTGTGCCCCTGCAATCTCCCTGCCTGCTCATTTCTCCACCTAAGTCTTTGTATACTAAGTTTTATTTGAAGGTTTCCTTACAAATTTCCTTGGAATTAAACACACACACATATTAAAAGTTCAAGGAAAACCACAAGGAAAATACATAGGAAACTATATAGACTCATAAGTGCTGTCAAGACTTACACAAAGTCCAAAATTCTGGCCTTGAGTCACTAGTAGGTATCACTGTTCACAGAGGGTTGGGGTCTGAATCAGCATCCCATTGGCCCCCACCACTGAGCTCAGAGAATTATCAAATTGTCTGCCTTTGATACACCACTGAAAGCTGTGCCTCCTTCCCAGAAAAGCCCACAGACGCTCAAAATTTTACATCTACTTTCTTGCAACATCAGTTCATAGACCCTCAAAGCCAATCCATAGACCTTAAGATTCTAGGTCTGCCATTTTAACTTTTTCTAATTTCACATATAATCTATTTTAAATGGAATGTTTTCCTTAGAAAGATAAATAACCATTCCAGGGGACTTCCCTGGCGGTCCAGTGGTTAAGACTTCACCTTCTAATGCAGAGGGTGCAGGTTCAATCCCTGGTCGGGGAGCTATGATCCCACATGTCTCGTGGCCAAAAAACCAAAACAAAACAAGCAATAGTGTAACAAATTCAATAAAGACTTTAAAAATGGTCCACATCAAAAAAAAATCTTTAAAAATATATAAGTAACCATTTCAAATTATGATCATGTAATTTCTTTACAGTAAGTTGCCATTCTGATATTTGTTAACATGGTATGTTAGAACAAATTCTTCGTTGTCTTATCTTGATCCCTTTTAGACTTTTATTTCCTACTAAGAAATTCTGATTCTGTGGGAATCATTATCCTATAGCCTTTCCACTGGGTAAACTTCAGGATTAGATCATTAGTTTTAACTCTACAAGCAATATGTATACATACATGCAGTACATCTGAAATGTGTATACACACTCATACACACATGACAAGCTTTGATTTTTAGATTTCTGAGACACCAGTGAACTTTGGACTTCTGTAGAGCTGTTTTCATCTTTTCAACTACTGTTGCAGCTAGGCTCTCTGAAGAAATATCTGTTGAATGATATTAACACTTTTCTGCTACCCTCTCCCTAGTTTTGGACGCTCGAGCAGATGGTGGAGGTATTGGCAAGCTCAGGGTAACTGTCGAAGCACTCCATGCCCTACGGTCTGTCTACGAGCAATACAGAGATGACTTGGAGGCTTGAAAGAAACTGCTCCAGAGGCACCTCCTACTCCTGAGTAAATGCTCACATGAAAGCACTTAGATGAGATTTTCGTAATTACTCTGGTGTATATAATCTATAATTCATGGGAAGCTGGGAGGGGGGAGGCCTGGGTTTGAAGTGTTCAAGTTTTGTATACTTTTTCCATTTGTTTATTTTTCTACTCCCTCCTTCCCATGACTGCCACCCCCTCAGGACTTAAGTTCTGCACAGTGGGCAACACCTTCTCAATAATTTATACCTACATGATAACATGAGAAAGTCTATTTGCATTTTCAACATTTTCTTATGAAGAACTGAAATGCAATTCCCATTTTTATTTTTAATAAGCAAAAAGCATAAATCTTAGAAAACCTATGAAAAAGAAATACTTTTATGTTATCCCTAATTGTCCCACTAAATGGAATGTGTATGATTAGCCTCATTAAGAGTTTTGCACTCTGAAGATTTTATTAGAAGCAATATATGAAAATTACTTGGATTAATGTGTTAATCTTCCTCTTTAAAATGCTAATATCCATTTTATGCACATTAAAGCTCAGTATGCATTTTCTTTGATGCATGCCATTTCTATCAATTAAATATAAAGAATGAGACTTGGCACCAACTTATTACATTACTGCAAGTTTTTTGTTTTTCTTTCTTAAAAATTACAGTTCTTATTTGTATTGTTTTCATGTATTTGTAATGGTAATATGGGATCCAGGAATGTGTGTATGTAAAGAAGAGACAGATACATGAAATTTACACTTTGAAAACTTAGCTTATGACATAGAAAGAAAATATTAAAAATATGCCTCAAATTCTGATATGCTTAGTTAGACCTGAAAGGAGTATCTTTTTATCATTTTTTAAATTTACATCAAGCTTGTACAATGCTAGGGTGTATCTGGATAACCAGATCCTCGAAAAGCAGCTCAGAAAGTTAATTTTCTAGCTTTTACTCAATCTCACTGAAGGATTTAATTGATATTTTTAATGGAGCTGTGAATCAATGCTGCAAAGGAATTGTCTCTAGAGGTCTAGGATATAATGCATTTCATTTTTTAATTTACTTTTTTATTTGTCATTTTCTTCAAAGGATTTTTATAGGCTGTGGGTTTTCACTGTTTGCAAACAGGCTATGTTCCTTCTTAAGCATATGTAAAGTATTCAGGGAGATAAGTAATTTATTAAAATCTACCTAATTTGCCGTGATATATTAAATCTCTGCTTCAGTGATCACAGACCATTTCATTTAGAGAATTAGGCATTCCCTCTTTGTGTGATTAAAGCTCTGGAAAATGAGTTCTTTGCTCCTATTTGTGAACATTCAAAGCCTGCTAATGGCAAGAAGATGGAATAGATTATGAGACAATTCATTACAGTTCAACAGAAAAAAAAAAAAAAAAAAGCAGCTATAATGCAAAAATGCAAGTATGAATATCTGCATATAGTTTGAACCATCTGTGCTCTAATGGCTTCAATAATGACTCTCGTCTTTAGGAGGCTTTGAAATGACATCCGTACAATATTAATTTGTTGATGTACACTGTGGAACCAGTAGAGTATGATCTGACCACAGAAATCTATAAATTCTGTCTCTACCATTGGGCCTCCCTGTCTGGGGCCTGCCATCTCCAAGAAGAATCTTGCTCTCATCAAACTCTGCAAATCTTCATAACAACTCATTCCTCTGGAACCTTCTAGAGACCACAAACATCTGCAGACTAAACCTCTCCAATCCTAGTAAACAGCCACATGTTTGTTGTCACTTCAGCTGGCTCTGAGCTCATCTTTTTGGCCTCTCTTTCTAGCTTTCTTTGGCTTTAAGCAGTTACAGTGTCATTAAGGGCCGTAATATTCCCTGCAGTAATTTAAAACAGCCGGATTATACCCTGGGATTAACTGAGTGGTTTTTGAGACATTTATTGTGGTATTCTCCCAGGAGGTTTGTATTATTGTTTTAAAACATTACATCCCAAACTAAATACCCTTTCAGCAGGGAGAAGACCAGATTGTGCTGACTTCTTATGATCTTTAAGTGGAAAGGGGAAGTTTTTATTATAAATCTTCTGAGATCTAGTCAACTGTATAGCATGTATACCTCAGCTAATGTTAGAGAATTAGCCACGTTTCTGTCACTTTCATGTGTACCATAACAGATTATTTAAGATTCCTTTTCTAGTTTTAGAATACTCGGCCTCAAACTGCATGAATTTTCACAACACTCATTTTCATAAGTAGTTGAATAGCTGCTGACACGTTTTGAAGTGGATAAGTGGTCTTGGATGCTTCAAATGGTTTTCATAATCTGCCCGAGAATAGCTTTTTGTTTTGTCTTGTGTTGACCAGAGTTCACTGAAAAGTTCCCCACCTTTTAGGACCAAGAGCAATGGTTTTCTCTTGGTGAGCTAAGCTTGATCCATTAAGTATGGCTTGGCGCTGGGCAGGGGGCCTGGCCAGACAAATACACCAGTTTAAGGTAAGGCTTGTACGAACTTACAGCTCTTGGTGTAAACGTACACAGTACACTCAGCACTTTTGGGGGCTGAGATGCTTTTAGTTTGGAAATATAAATAGAGATGTGATGTGGTATGTGGGAGAGTATATTTTACATGTTTTTTTGCCTACTGTAGTAGAAATGTCAAATTCCTAGCCACTGTCATGAGAAGCAGTTGACAAAAATAAGTTTTATGGTTTACAGTGTGGTTTACGTAGAGAACATTTCTCTTCACTCTCAGTTTCAACATGTTTTCTAAATTATCATGGTTTATTGCCGTTTAACTTAAATTAGTTTTTTTTAAAGAATAAATAGAGAATATATTTAATCAAATAAAGAACAGCCACGTTGAAATTCTGCTGTTCCTGCCATTCAGTCGTTACCACAAAACACAAATAATTTCTGTGTATTATGAAGTGTTGGCTGGGAGCGTTCATGTGACTGGGGAGGCTCTGCGTGCACCCGCGCTCCCACAGCAAAACATAAGTTGTTTTAGTAATCTGACATCAAGAGCTGTGACAATGAAAACCACTTCTTACACATGTTCTAACAAGAATCCGATTAACATTCCGGTGGATATGGAAAATAACTTTTTTTCAGTCAAACTGGCACTATTGCTGAATTTAGAATGATTTCCTTATGCTCTAGATAGCAAAATGTGAATCACGTCTGTGAACAAATAATACGAGAATAAAATGTCATTCTTGGGTAGTACAGAACAACCAAGGGAGAGCTTTGGGGATATAAAATTATTGAGTGATTGACAATACCAGGGTGATCATTCATCCCCAACTATGAGAGTACATTTTAATAAGTCACTCATGCCTGAAGGCCTCTGACTACCTTAACAAAGAAAAACTAAATCCATGATTTATTATAGTTTGGGCAACATGCCTAATTAGATCCATGAATGGGAGCAAATGCAGCTTTACCTCCCCTTTGTTCAGAACAAAAACAACCTGCAGGTCAACCAGAAAGCTAAAAAGTATCAAAGCTATGGAAACAAGTGTTTTAAAAACTGAAAATACAGAATTAGAAAACATCTCCTCATCCTAATCTCTTTTATCTTGCAAGATAGAATCTTCACTTCCATTTCAAAGGAAAGTACCACCAGTGGACTGCACGTTACAGTCTGACCTGCTGGGAAATTGGGCCCGTGTTCCTGATGTCATCACACCTTTTGTTCTTGCCCTTTCGTTTTCCATATACCATTGACTAATATGTTTAAACCTTGTTTCTCCTTCAGTTTTTCTGAAGTAAAATCTGGGTCCCTCAGACTTAGAACATGACCTCTTTTCTATGGTAGATACCTTTGGGCTTTTCCTCTGCTTTTTGCCCTCTCTCACTCTTTATTGAGATTCACCTTTCTCATCCCCGTAGCAGCATCACCTCTCTGTTCATTGAACATCATCAGTTTTCTTTTTAAATCAAATGTATATCTTTTTTTTTTTTTTTTTTTTTTAATTTTTCGGCTGTGTTGGGTCTTCATTTCTGTGCGAGGGCTTCCTCTAGTTGCGGCGAGCGGGGGCCACTCTTCATCGCGGTGCGCGGGCCTTTCACTGTCGTGGCCTCTCTTGTTGCGGGGCACAGGCTCCAGACGCGCAGGCTCAGTAGTTGTGGCTCACGGGCCTAGCTGCTCCGTGGCATGTGGGATCCTCCCAGACCAGGGCTCGAACCCATGTCCCCTGCATTGGCAGGCAGATTCTCAACCACTGCGCCACCAGGGAAGCCCCCAAATGTACATCTTGATCTTTATATTTCTGTCATCTATTCTCTTCACACCTATATTCAGCTGCAACATCTCCTCCCACCTGTCTATCCCCCTACTCATTTTTAGTTATTAGTAAAGCACATTTTTTTCCTTCCTCTTTTCTTGGTGCTATAACCACTTCTTTAGATACCAGCATCTATGACAATTTCCCAAATTTGGAAGGTCATCTGTGACCTTCCCAAAATGTTCCTTTGTGTTAAGACTTCTCTTAATTTAACATGACAGGGACACTCTTAGTCAGCCATCATGAAACTAAGGAAACAAACAACAAGCTAATTTTTGTGTCTTTGCTTCTTTTGTACCTTTTTACAGTGAAGTAACCGAGGCTGAAACTCAGAAAGCTCTCAGGAATCACTGGTAAGGAGCTGAAGCATAAGGAGTTTTTAAGAAATTTTAATGCAACGTATCATTAAAATCAAGCTGTATTTTCTGTAAATGTGTTTTGTCGCAGTTT
Organism: Eubalaena glacialis; assembly: GCF_028564815.1. NCBI lineage: Eukaryota > Metazoa > Chordata > Mammalia > Artiodactyla > Balaenidae > Eubalaena > Eubalaena glacialis. Next base: position 31,347,227 of record NC_083733.1, read on the forward strand.
ACACGGCCTCGTTAACAACAGGGAAAATTAGAGAAATTTTGGAAGAAGACTTAAGAGACTACAATACAACCTAGAGGTTGGGGAGACTTTTCTAACCAAGAGAGGGAAGACAAGCTATAAAACAAGACATAGATGTATTAAATATGTAAACATTAAGGTAGGGTGACAGTTTTAATATCAGACAAAATCGAATCCAACGTGGAAAACAAGGGACAAAGGAAGATTTTATACTGGTAAAGGGAGCAACAGGTCAAAGATGTAGTGAACTTGAGTAAATGTATCTCACAGTATTGCCCCAAAATTCATGAAGCAACAACTGACAGAACTATAGTGACTACATGTTTTTGAATAGTTTAATTCTCAGAGAGTGAGAGATCAAAAAATAAGAAAAAGTCTAGAAGATTTGCTTCGTATGATCACTAAGCTCAAATGGATGTAGAACGCAGGCAGAACATTCAAAGAAAAACTAACCGTGTACTCAGCCACAAAGGAAGCCTCAATTTCCAAAGAATCAAAACCTTATAATTTGTTTCTCTGAGAAAAATGCAATGAAATTAGAAATCGGTAGTAAAAGGCTAGCTAAAAAATAATTTTATCTAAAAGTTAAAAATATGTGTTATCGTTGTTTGGGGTTCTAATAGGACAAGGGATAACCCACTCTTACATCATAACCAGAAGACAGAAAATCCTACAAACTTCACTTTATGTGTAAGTGGGGAACATAATCAAACATCGGCTCAGAAGCCCACGCCAGAGGGTGAGAAAGGCAAGGGTTACGCATAAGAGAGGAGCCTGTGACAAGATTTTAGTGGTGGCAGAACACAGATAATACATCAACTAAGTTTCTCCCAGGAGACGGTCCACCCTGAGTGAGGAAATGCTGGGGATGGGTCTGTGGCCTGGTGGATCAGAGTTCTGGCTACTGGGGAAGTGAATGGAAGGGGCTTGGAAATGCAGAGGACCAGGGGTAGCAGCCTTGGAAAGACACCTCTTCTGGAAGAGAAGGAGGCACTTTGGAAGGGGGAAGTCTCCCTTGGAGGCATAGTAGTAAAATAAAGAAGGAACCAGCTGAAACTGTGGGCCCCAGGGAAAGAAGATAGTATCATTAAATGGTGTCAATATTAATAGAAGGTCATTTATTTTAAAAACTGCACTTCACTGTAACAACAGAAGAGGACAGTCTTGAGCTAAGAAATCTTATAAGCCACCCAAACCCCTCCCCCACCCATATGATTATCTGCCCTGGCTGGTCCAGGAAAATCCAAAACAACTTTTAATTAAAAATAGAATCCTGGGGCTTCCCTGGTGGCGCAGTGGTTGAGAATCTGCCTGCCAACACAGGGGACGCGGGTTCGAGCCCTGGTCTGGGAAGATCCCACATGCCGCGGAGCAACTAGGCCCGTGAGCCACAATTACTGAGCCTGCGCATCTGGAGCCTGTGCTCCACAACAAGAGAGGCCGCGACAGTGAGAGGCCCGCGCACCGCGATGAAGAGTGGCCCCCCACTTGCCGCAACTGGAGAAAGCCCTCGCACAGAAACGAAGACCCAACACAGCCATAAATAAAATACATAAATAAATAAATAAACCCCCCCCAAAAAAAATAAGAAGAAGAAGAAAAAAAATAGAATCCAGCATCCATATTCCATAAGAACAAAATGAGAAAACTTTTCAGCAGGATGGAGCTCTACCCCAGTAATTGTAAATTTGATAGTTTGGATCACCCTTCTTGTTAAGAACAACTTGGAAAGCTCATTTTACCTAGGCTGTAAGAAATTACAGGAACAACGGGACTTCCCTGGTGGCACAGTGGATAAGACTGCACTGCCCATGCCAAGGGCCCCGGTTAAATCCCTGGTCAGAGAACTAGATCCCACAGGCATGCCACAACTAAGAGTTCACATGCCACAACTAAGGAGCCCACCTGCCGCAACTAAGACCCGGTGCAACCAAATAAATACATAAATAAACAAATAAATAAATAGAATTACAGGAACAAGATCTGGGAAGGTGAGCCAGTCAGGAAGGCTGATTTTCTCCTAGATGCAACTGCAATCTAAAAGCATGGGTAAGAGGCTAAGAAGCTGAATAGAGCTTCCAACAGACTCACAGGGCTTTGAAGAATAAAAGTTGTAATTTAGGGTCCACTGAGGACTAGGAGCCCCAGTAAATCCCCCAGGCTCAAATTATTTCTACATTTTTTATGTATAGTGCTTGGTACACATATAAAATTAACTAGGTGCGTAAGGAGACAAGACCACATGACTGAAGACTAAGACAGCAGACAAGTGAAACACCCATAAGTAATTCAAATAATGGAATCATCATCCAGGAACTTCATCTATGAACTAAGAATTCATTAGGTCAGTATCCAACAGCAAATCAGACACAACTGAAGAGAGGAAACTAAAAAAAACAAAATATCAATTTGGATGCATGGGAAGAAAAATGGAAAATACTGAAGAAAAAAAGAGGGGGCAGTTAATAGACTTGGGATTGTGTGGAAAGTTATATAGGCATACCTTGGAGATACTTGCAAGTTTGATTCCAGACCACCACAATAAAGTGAATATCGCAGTAAAGTGAGTCACACAAATTTTTTGATTTCCCAGTGCATATAAAAGTTACGTTTACGGTATACTGTAGTCTATTTAGTGTGCAATAGCATTATGTCTTAAAAAAAAATGTACATACCTTTTTAAAAAGACCTTATTACTAAAAAATGCTATCTATCATTTGAGCTTTCGGTGAGCCATAATCTTTTTGCAATAGTAACATCAAAGATCACGGATTAGAGATCATCATAACAAATACAATAATAATGAAAAAGCTTGAAATATGAGAATTACCAAAATGTGACACAGACATGAAATGAGAAGATGTTATTGGGAAGATGGCACCAGTAGACTTGTTCAATATAGGGTTGCCACAAACCTTCAATTTGTTTAAAAAAGAAAAAAAACAATGTCTGCAAAGCACAGTAAAAAAAACTAAGTAGGCCTGTACACATAATTGAAGTCCCATAGAGGAAAAAAAGAATTAGAATCAATATTCCAACAAATACTAGCTAAGAATTTTCTAGACTACACAGTTACAAGAATGAATTAATCCTGTATACTCAAGCTGGATAAACAAAGTTACTGGAAGCACGTCATAGAAAAACTGTTGAAAACCAAAGACAAAGACAATATCTTAAAAGTCAGAGACAAAAGACAACACTAAGACTGAGAGCCGACTTCTTAACTGAAAGAGTGGAAGCCATTAGAAAATAGTATGAAATATTTCTTGGGCCCTACCTCATGTTCTCCTTTCCCATCTTTTATTCACAACCAAGGAAGTTAACTGCCCAGGGGAACTCTTGGCCAATAGGAGTCAGGAGCCAGTGGATAAATACTCCCCCTTTTCATCCTTCTGATGGAAAACCCTGAGGTGCATTCTATAGGATTCCAGCAAGAATAAGCCCCATCACTCATAGAAGTGAACAACCTGATAATACAACTTTGCATTGGCTTTTCCTTCTATTTTACTCCTCCCAGACCCTCTCTCCTCTCACTGGGATCACTTCCCAAATAAAGTACCTGCATGCAAGCCCTTGTTTCAGACCCTGCTTTGGGGGAACCCAGGCTAAGTGTAGATACCAGAAATGGCCCTAGAAAGTGGAACATCAGGATGGGACTCTGAAACTGGGTCACTCACTAATCAAATGGCAAAAAGGATGACATGATTTATGGTAAGTTGTGTTGTGATAAACCCTAGCATGTGATAGATTCTTAAATGATGGTGGATTAAGATGGTGGGGGAAAAAGTGAAGCATGGTGATCAGCTATTGATATTTACTTTCTGAATTTATGTTATATTTCAATTTTTTTAAGTTTAAGAAAAATGTTTCAGTAGATGCAAAACTCCAGAAGAAATAAAGAAAACCAGGCCTGATGCAAAAGAAAATGTAATACAGTATTCCAACATGAATTAAATATAATTTAAAAAGCAATTGCAGATAGGAAAAAAACAGATCGGGAATTTAAAAACAAACTAGACAAACGAACTTATAAAATGGGAACTGATGTTAGGAAAGAAATTGAAGAAAAAGAAAAAAATTAACCTTGAAATGACTAAATTATAATGTACCTAAGGGAAAATAAATATGACTGAAAATAGACTAAGGATGACAGTGGATAGAAATGAAAGGAGCCAAGAAAATGAAATTAAAGGAATAGGTAGAATCAGTGAGAAAATGATAGCTACAATATAGACAGGCAAACATAAGCAAGCTTTCCTGAAATAAAAGAAGACCTGAATCTACACACTGAAAGGGTCTACCATGTATGAAAATTGTTTCAAAACAGTCAACTCTGAAACATATCCTAACAAAACAAGGAGGCATTAAAGTTAAAGAAAGAATGTCCTCTGGTCCTCCAGGCAAAAAAAAGAGTCATTTATAAAGAAAACAAAATCTGGTTGGCATTAGATTTTGCAAGAGCAAATCACAAAAGCAAGAGTAGTGAAATACTCATCAAAAAACTCAAATGAAGTGTGAACCAAGGATTTTTTTAATCCAACTCTGCTATCCTTCAAATATCAAGGCTATAGAAAACCAATTTTTATTATGGTGAAATTCGCATAACATAAAATTATCTATTTTAAAGTGAACAATTCAGTGGCATTTAATACATTCACAGTGTTGTGCAACCACCACCTCTAGAGTTTCAAAACGCTTCCATCAATATATAAACCCTGCATACATTAAGCATTTATACCCTATTACCCTCTCCCCAGCCCTTGGCAACCCTTCATCTGCTTTCTGTTTCTATGGATTTACCTATTCTGGGTATTTCATGGAAATGGAATCATACAATATGTGACCTTTTGTGTCTGGCTTCTTTCACTTAGCATAGTGTTGTTGAGGTTCATCCACATTGTAACATGTATCAGTACTTCGTTCCTTTTTTGAGGCTGAATAATATTCCATTGTGTTAATAACCACTATTTGTCCATTTATCCATTGATGGACGTTTGGGTTGTTTCTACCTTTTGGCTAAGTGAAAATTGCTCCTATGAACATTTTGGTACAAACATTTGTTTGAGTACCTGCTGTCAGCTCTTTGGGGTATAAATCTAGAAGTGCAATTGCTGGGTCATGTGACAATTCTACGTAATTTCTTGAGGAACTGACAAACTGCTTTTCATAACAACTGAACCATCCTACATTCCCACTAGCAACGTTCAAGCATTCCGACTTCTCCACATCCTTGCAACACTTGCAAAGATTTAAAATATTAAATTCTTAATAGTCATTCTTGTGAGGTGTGAGGTGGTATCTCATTATGGTTTTGATTTGTAGTTCCCTAGTGACTAATGATGTTGTACATCTTTTCATGTGCTTGTTTATAGAAAAAACAATTTTAGACAAGGATTCAGGGAGTATTGTACTAATGAGTCCTTCCTGAGGAATCTACTGGAAGACCACCTTTGTCCAACTAAGAGATGAATGAGGAAACTGTTTAAAAGACTGGTGGTAAGCACTGACTGTATTTAACTATAGATCTTAGACCAACCACAGGTGGGGACAAGATGGAAGAATAGTATGTAGCAAATAATTATGTGCTCTGACAAAGTAGATATAACACCATTTTTTTAAGAGGGGAAAAGGGAAAAAGAAATGGGAAAGTAGAATAATTCATTTTGGTTTCACATAGATTATAGGTGAGAGTCAAAGATATCACTTAAAGCAGACATATCAGATAGTTGAAACCTAAATAAAGAAAACATGGGCATTATATAAAGATATTAGTGGAAAGATACTTACTAAAACAAGAACCACAAATCATTCTAATCACCAACATTTTTTTAAACTAAAAAGCAAAAAAAAAAAACAAAAACAAAACAAAACCCAGAGAATGAAAAACACTTAGTAAACATAGCATAAAACAATAAGACAGAGATAAGATCAAGTATTTAAGTTGTAACAATAAATGTAAATGGTCTTAACTAACTTACAAGAAAAGATTTTCAGATTGTCCTTCAAGGTAAAATTCAACTCTGTACTGTAAGAGACACTCCTAAAACAAAGTGTAATAAAATTAAAAGGGTAGGTAAAATTATAACCAGGCTAATGCACATAAAGAAATCAGAGACTGTGAACTTGTTATCTTGACAAGATGAAATTCATGGAGGGAATAGGGCTTAATGAGACAAAGAAGGACACTTTATAAAACTAAAGGCCATAATTCACAGTGAAGATATAGAAGTTACTAATAACTATCAAAGAACATAGCAGCAGCCTTCATACAGAATATAGAAGAGAAACACATGGAAATACATTTAGAAGAGACTTGTAAGATCCATTCTTAGTTGAAGACAAAGCAAATGGGCTAAATAAATAAATATATAGAAAATCTAAACAACATAATTCCAAGGTAAATCTTATGAATATATATTGAACTCTTCACCCTTATTAAAGACAATATTTCTTCTTTTCAAATACACAAGAAACATTCATGAAAATTGACCATATGTGAGGTCACCAAGAAAACATCAGTAAGTTCTTTCAAATAAAAATAATGCAAGCCAACAACAGTATGTTATCACAATGCAATTAGACTGAAAATCAATATCAAAAGGCACGAGGTCTTCTCCATCTGGAAAATTTTAAATTATCAAACAATTCTTTAGTCAAAAGGGAAATATAAATGGAAACTAAACAATTTCTTTTCAAAATAATGATTATAAAAACACTATAGGACTTCCCTGGTGGCGCAGTGGTTGAGAATCTGCCTGCCAATGCAGGGGACACAGGTTCGAGCCCTGGTCTGGGAGGATCCCACATGCCACGGAGCAACTAGGCCCGTGAGCCGCAATTACTGAGCCTGCGCGTCTGGAGCCTGTGCTCCACAACAAGAGAGGCCGCAATAGTGAGAGGCCCGCGCAGCGTGATGAAGAGTGGCCCCTGCTTGCCACAACTAGAGAAAGCCCTCGTACAGAAACGAAGACCCAACACAGCCATAAATAAATAAATAAAATTTTTAAAAAAAAGAAAGCTTAAAAAATAAAAAAAAAATTTTAAAAAACCCCACTATATATCAGTCTTTGAGATACAATTAAAGCAAAGGTAAAAAGAGAATGCAATTCTCTTTAAAATTTAATATTTAATCTATTTAAAATAGATTAAATATTTATAAGAATCAAAATGAAAGTGTAACAATAAATGAATTAAATATCTATCTCAAAAATTAGAAAAGGAACAAAAAGGAAATCTAGAAAGTAGAGAAAAGGAAATAGCAAGGATAAAAGCAGAAATAAAACCAATGACTTTAAAACCAAATAGTAGAAATAAATAAAAAGATCTTTCTTTGAAAAAAATCAACAAAATAGATCTAATTATTATAAAAGAGAGAAAGCACAAGTACAGGTTAAAACATGACAACTGGAGATTAACTACTGGATCAGTGGCTGTTCTATTGATAAAATGTCAGGAATCTAAGTTGCACAATTCTATGCAAATACATTTGAAAACCTAGATGAAGTGGATGATTTTCTAGAAAATAAAGCTTAACAAAATTAACCCTAGTAAAGATAGAAAGCTTAAAACATCAATTTCCATGGAAGAAATACAGTTATTAAAGAGTTAATCCCAAAAAAGCACTAGACCCAGAAGGTTTTACAGATGAATTCTCATAGGCCTTCAAAGACTATATAATTTTAATGCTATTCAAACTGTTTTAGAGATATAAAAAGAATGAAAATTTCCATAATCTTTTAAAGAAGTGAATATATCACTGCTTTGCAAACCCAATAAACACTGCACACACATACTCAAAAGAAAACTAGAAACTAATCTCACTTATGAATATTGAAGCAAAAATCCCAAGTAAAATGTTACCAAATAGAATTGACCACCACATTTAACTATATATAAAATACACCATGATCAAGAGGTGTTTATTCCAGAAATGCAGTGTGGCTCAGAATATCTAGAAACAGACCCAAATACGTACAAGAAGTTGGCACAGCAAAGGTGGCTTATTAAATTAATGGAGAGAGGTAGACTATTCAGTAATGATGTTGGAAGCAATGAAAGGGCATCTAGTAAAAAAAAATTATTGGATCCCTACTCATACGTTAAAGCATAATAGATTCTATAAGTATATACATGTAAAAAATGAAACCATAAATGCCCTAGAAGTAAATAAATAATTATTTTTACAATCTCCAGTGGGGATAGCCTCTATAAGTAGGACACAAAATCCAGGAGCTATGAAATGAAATAATAATAAATTTGCTACACAAAAATAAAATTTTCTTCATAGCCAAAGAAAAAAACCCATAAAATCAAAAGACAAATGAAATACTTGGAAAAATATTTGCTAAAAGTGGAGCAAATAGCTAATTTTCTTAATATATAAAGAGCTCCTAAAAACAGTAAGAAAAAGAACAACAATGCGTAGAAAAATGGGTAAAAATGTTATGAACAGTTTACAGAAAAGAAACTTCAACTGACTTAATGAGGTGAACATAACATTATTGAATGTAATGATATTGATGATGGTATTAAACATGGAAAAGATACTCAACATGCTCATAATAAAAAAATGCAAATAAAAACCACAATGAGATATAATTTTTCAACTACCAGATTGACAAGATCAAAAATTTTATAGTGCTAGCAGGGCTACAGGAAACAGGCACACTCACATATTACTAGCAGGAGGGTAATTTCCCACAAACGCTGTGGTGATCAGTTTGGCAATTCTATCAAAATTTAACATACACGTCTTTTAATCCAGTAATTCCACTTTGAAGACATTATCCCAGAGATGTACTTGCAAATGTAAGAAATAATATTGGACAACATTTTTTATTCCATTATTTGTTTAAAAAGGAAAAATTGGAAATGCCCTAAATATCCAATTGGGAATTCATCCAATAAATTATGGATCTTATGGTCATGAAACTGAATATTATGCCACTATTTAAAAGATGACTTATATGGAATGCTCTCCAAGATATATTTTTGTTGGATTTTTGGCTTAAAACAACAGAAACTTACTCAGAGTTCTGGAGGCTAGAAGTCTGAAACCAAGGTGTTGGCAGGGCCATAGTCCCCCTGAAGACTTCAGGGAGGAATCTGTTCCATGCCTGTCTCCTAGCTTCCGGTGGTTACTGGTAAGTCCTTGGCATTCCTTGGCTTGTAGACCCATTGTTCCAGTCTGCTCCTGTCTTAACAGGGCGTTCTCCTCTCTGTGTCTATGTGTTCAAAATACATTTTTAAGTGAAAACGTAAGGTAAAGAACAGTTTATGCAATAAATTACGTAAAAACACATATGTTGCTTCCATGTCCTGCCTATTGTAAATAGAGCTGCAATGAACATTTTGGTACATGACTCTTTTTGAATTATGGTTTTCTCAGGGTATATGCCCAGTAGTGGGATTGCTGGGTCGTATGGTAGTTCTATTTTTAGTTTTTTAAGGAACCTCCATACTGTTCTTCATAGTGGCTGCATGGATGAAGAAGATGTGGCACATATATACAATGGAATATTACTCAGCCATAAAAAGAAACGAAATTCAGTTATTTGTAGTGAGGTGGATGGACCTAGAGTCTGTCATACAGAGTGAAGTAAGTCAGAAAGAGAAAAACAAATACCGTGTGCTAACACATATATATGGAATCTAAAAAAAAAAAAAAATTGGTCATGAAGAAACTAGGGGCAAGACGGGAATAAAGACGCAGACCTACTAGAGAATGGACTTGAGGGTACGGGGAGGGGGAAGGGTAAGCTGGAACAAAGTGAGAGAGTGGCATGGACATATATACACTACCAAACGTAAAAATAGATAGCTAGTGGGAAGCAGCCACATAGCAAAGGGAGATCAGCTAGGTGCTTTGTGACCACCTAGAGGGGTGGGATAGGGAGAGTGGGAGGGAGGGAGATGCAAGGGGGAAGAGATATGGGGACATATGTATATGTATAACTGATTCACTTTGTTATAAAGCAGAAACTAACACACCATTGTAAAGCAATTATACTCCAATAAAGATGTTTAAAAAAAAACACATATGTAAATAAATAAAATATCTTTGGAACTATAAGAAGTTGGTAAGTGGTAGCTTCTGGGAAACGGAATTGGCAGCTAGGGGAAGAGGTAGGAAAAAACCTTACTTTTTCCTTTGCTTCCATTTGTATATTATTTACAGCTATATTGAGATATATTTCACATACCATAAAATTCATCCATTTAAAGTATACAGTTAAGTGATTTTTTTTTTAATTTTTTTTTTGGCTACGTCCAGTCTTAGTTGCGGCATGGGATCTTCATTGCAGCATGTGGGCTCTCCGTTGCGGCGTGCCGGCTTCTCTCTAGTTGTGGCGCGTGGGCTCCAGAGTGCGTGGGCTCCGTAGTCTGCGACACGCGGGCTCTCTAGTTGAGGCGCGCGGGCTCAGTAGCCCCACGGCATGTGGGATCTTAGTTCCCCTACCAGGGATTGAACCCATGTCCCCTGCCTTGGAAGGCGGATTCTTTTTTTTTTTTTTTTTTTTTTTTAAAAGACCTCTTTTTTAAAATTTATTTATTTATTTATTTATTTGGCTGTGTTGGGTCTTCGTTTCTGTGCGAGGGCTTTCTCCAGTTGTGGCAAGCGGGGGCCACTCTTCATCGCAGTGCGCGGGCCCCTCACTATCGCGGCCTCTCTTGTTGTGGAGCACAGGCTCCAGACGCGCAGGCTCAGTAATTGCGGCTCACGGGCCTAGTTGCTCCGTGGCATGTGGGATCCTCCCAGACCAGGGCTCGAACCCGTGTCCCCTGCATTAGCAGGCAGATTCCCAACCACTGCGCCACCGGGGAAGCCCAAGGAAGGCGGATTCTTAACCACTGGACCACCAGGGAAGTCCCTAAGTGATTTTTAACATATTTCAGAGTTCTGCAATGATCACCAAAATCAAATTTTAGAACATTTTCAGCACTCCAAAAAAGAAAACACATATATTGGGTTGGCCAAAAGGTTTGTTCGATTTTTTCTGTAAGATGGCTCTAGTAGCACTTAGTTGTCTTTAAGTTCATTGAAACAATTTTGTTAGATTGTATGTGACAGCTGTCATATCAGCATGCATTTTAAAAAAGACTTACCAAAATTGGTGAATTATTGTGTAGCCATTTTAATATTGAAGATGGAAGGAAAAAAAAGCAACATTTTCGGCATATTATGCTTTATTATTTCAAGAAAGGTAAAAAACGCAACCAAAACGTAAAACAAAGATTTGTGCAGTGTATGGAGAAGGTGCTGTGACTGATCGAACTTGTCAGAAGTGGTTTGTGAAGTTTCGTGCTGGAGATTTCTCGCTGGACGATGCTCCTTGGTTGGGTAGACAAGCTGAAGTTGATAGCAATCAAATCGAGACATTAATTGAGAATGGTCAACGTTATACCACGTGGGAGATAGCCGACATACTCAAAATATCCAAATCAAGTGTTGAAAATAATTTGCACCAGCTTGGTTACGTGAATCGCTTTGATGTTTGGGTTCAACGTAAGTTAAGCAAAAAAAAACCTTCTTAACCGTATTTCTGCATGTGATTCCCTACTTAAACGTAATGAAAACGTTCCATTTTTAAAACAAATTGTGACGGGCGATGAAAAGTGGATACTGTACAACAATGTGGAACAGAAGAGATTGTGGGGCAAGCTAAATGAACCACCACCAACCACACCAAAGGGCGGTCTTCATCCAAAGAAGGTGGTGTTGTGTATATGGTGGGATTGGCACGGAGTCCTCTATTATGAGCTCCTTCCGGAAAACCACACAATTAATTCCAACAAGAACTGCTGCCAATTAGACCATCTGAAAGCAGCACTCCACGAAAAGCATCCAGAATTAGTCAACAGAAAATGCATAATCTTCCACCAGGATAATGCAAGACCACATGTTTCTTTGATGACCAGGCAAAAACTGTTACAGCTTGGCTGGCAAGTTCTGATTCATCCGCCATATTCACCAGACATTGTACCTTCGGATTTCCATTTATTTCGGTCTTTACAAAATTCTCTTAATGGAAAAAATTTCATTTCCCTGGAAGACTGTAAAAGGCACCTGGAACAGTTCTTTGCTCAAAAAGATAAAAAGTTTTGGGAAGATGGAATTATGAAGTTGCCTGAAAAATGGCAGAAGGTAGTAGAACAAAAGGGTGAATACGTTATTCAATAAAGTTCTTGGTGAAAATGAAAGATGAGTCTTTTATCTTTAAAAACCGAAGGCACTTTTTGGCCAACCCAATACATAGCAATCATTCTCCATTCCCAGCTTCCCTACCTTCAGCCCCAGGTAACCACTAATCTACTTTCTGTCTCTATGGATTTGCCTATTCTGTATATTTCACATAAATGGAATCATAATATGTGGTTTTGTGACTGGCTTCTTTCATTAAATAACATATTTTCAAGGTTCATTCACATTGTAGCATGCATTAGTATTTCATTCATTTTTATTGCTAAATAATATTCCATTGTATGACTATAGTACACTTTGTTTATTCACTAATCAGTTGATAGATATTTAGGTTTTTTCCCACTTCTGGGCAATTATGAATAATGCTGCTATGAACATTTGTGTACAAGTATTTCCGTGCAGGTATGTTTTCATTACTCTTGGATATACCTAGTTGTGGAATTTCTAGATTGTATGGTAACTATGTTTAACTTTTTGAGGAACTACCAGTTTTCCAAAGTGGCTACACCATTTTCCATTTATACATTTTGTATTTTTGAACCATGTGCTAGTATTATCTATCCAAAATAATTAATTAAATGTTATTAAATAATAAATTAGAGCTATACCCATTGACTTAGAGAGATTTCTATTATGTATTATGTTTATTTTTTAATATTTATTTATTTATTTATTTATGCTGTGCCAGGTCTTAGTTGCAGCATGCGGGATATTCATTGGGCATGCGGGATCATTAGTTTCTGCGTGCGCAATCTTTTTAGTTGCGGCATACAGAATCTTTAGTTGCGGCATGCATGTGGGATCTATTTCCCTGACCAGGTATCAAACCCAGGCTCCCTGCATTGGGAGCGTGGAATCTTAGCCATTGGACCACCACTATGTGTATTTGTTTGTTTATTGGCCATGCTGCATGGCATGTGGGATCCTAGTTTCCCGACCAGGAATCGAACCCATACCTGCAGTAGAAGCGTGTATTCCTAACCACTGGACTGCCAGGGAATTCTCAAAGAATTTATTTATTATTTATTTATTTATTTATTTATTTATTTATTTATTTATATTATGTATTATGAAGGATCTAAAGCAAGATACCATAAAGTAAGAGAAAGAGGCTTCCCTGGTGGCGCAGTGGTTGAGAATCTGCCTGCCAATGCAGGGGACACGGGTTCGAGCCCTGGTCTGGGAAGATCCCACATGCCGCAGAGCAACTAGGCCCGTGAGCCACAATTGCTGAGCCTGCGCGTCTGGAGCCTGTGCTCCGCAACGGGAGAGGCCACGAGAGTGAGAGGCCCGTGCACCGCGATGAAGAGTGGCCCCCACTTGCCGCAACTAGAGAAAGCCCTTGCACAGAAACGAAGACCCAACACAGCCATAAATAAATAAATAAATAAATTAAATTAAAAAAAAAAATTAGATGCTAATTTTTTTTAAAAAGTAAGAGAAATATATATAATATGATCATACTTTTATAAATTGAAGAGCAAAAAATTTGTTCACCCATATGCAACTTGTATCAGTCATAAATGCTTTTGCATACAAGATAACAATAAACTAGACTAACAGTGGTTTAAACAAATAGGGGTTTATTTTTCTTCCATGATTGGTAGTCTAGATGTAGACAGCTTCTAGCATTGGTTTGGTAGCTTAGTATGGCCTTGAAAGACCCAGATCCTTTCTATATGTCTACTCCACCGTCTTTAATATGTTGATTTATCACTGCAAGGCCACAAGATGCGAATAGCACCTACAGGCATATGCACATTCTACGTAGGGAGAAGGGCAAAGGGCAAATGAGTCAGCAAAACCCACCTAACTTCCACTAACATTTCATTGGCCAAAATTGGGTCACATGGCTACCTCTAGCTCCAAGGTAAGCCAGGAAATACTAGGAAAAGATTATCATTATTGCGTTGGGCCAATCATGACCCATTGCCAGACTAAGCACATTGTATTGCAAATAAAATCAGGATTCTACTAGCAAAGAAGAATGGGAACATTGTCTGACACTATGTATACATAGATAAAAGATTATAGGAGAAGGGGAAAATGTACGGAAGGATGCACATCAGAGTGCTAACAATGATTTGGAAGGGTGGAGGGAGAAGACAAGGGCAGGCGGGTGGGTGGGAGTATAAGAGTGAAGCATTAATTAAAACCACAACTAAGGACTCAGAAACTAAACCCAGAAACCAGGACACATTCTAGCATACATTGAGTAGAACAAGGCCAACGTGAGAAACACTAAAGGAGGATGTATAACTTACCTCTTGGTAACATTAGTTTAGAGTTATTATCAGTTTCTTAAGAAGGAGGAATTGGAGACTTGGAGACTGATGTCAGGAACCAACTGAATGTCCTTGGGTTTTATATTGATAAGTATAGTGATCTACAGTAAATGGAACAGATTTCTCAATTTAAAGAAAAATCAGTAGGAACTGCAAAAGAGTATACTTTGGAGCTCCAAAATCATTCTACAGGAATACAAAAGGGGATAAAATCGGGCATTTATATAGAAATAAAAGCTTCACAAGTTGGGAACCACAAACAACAAAGTAAAACTTGACATGAAGTGTTCTAACAGAGGGAATGTATGATGGGTGTCATGTGGTTTTTCAATGGCTAGAGATCCTCCGAGATCTCTTGCTCTGCTTTCCCCATCTGACCTTTCTGTTTTCTCCAAAAATTGATAGAGTCAGGGGCAGAGAATGTAAATCAGAACCAAAGCAGATGGGGTGCAAAGACATTGGATGCCTCTGGGGCCCCACCTCACATCCGTGCTGCCACACCTCAGATTCCAGCTGTGGCTTTGGTGGCCAGTTCTGTGACAGCTTCAACTCACTTCACTGTAACAGCATTTTGCCCGAGGTGTATACTGTGTTCTTTGCTGTGTGCTCTGCGACTTCTCTAAAGCTGTGAACACCTGTAGGAGTTTACTTAGCCTGTACACATGCTACAGCAATCCACTGCATGATTGAAATGATACCTTTGGGATCAGGCAATCCAGAGAGTGCTCATAAGATCTACAAACAAATGGCCCAAACTCCCATGCCACCTGACTGGGTTACACCAATGCCATGTCCTTGACTCACACCTATGGTCTCATAGGTCAGGAAGGGCCTTTGCTACTACCAGATATCAGGGAGAAAAAAATCTTGAGTTTGATTTATGGATCAGTAGGCCCAGTTTGTTGATGTGAGCTCAAAATAGATTGCTGCCACACCAAGCCTCACTTCAGGATGCCCCAAAGGACAGGGATGGATGTGTGTGGGCTCAAATGATGGCCTCCCTTCACCACAGCTGGTCCTGGCTACTGTTCAGGCTGCCGGTAGCACAGACTAACACTGAGCCCTCTATATGGTACCATCTCTCAAGGAGACCAGCCAGCCACTGATAGCAACTTGCTTATGATGGACTCTTTCCACTTTGGAGGGGGCAGGAATTTGTTCTTCCTGGAATTGCTGTCTCCTCTGGATATGTGTTTGTCTTCCCTGTCCACAATGCCTCCACCAGTACCACCATTGGAGGGATAACAGAATGTCTGATTTACCAAGATAGCTAATGGGAACCTGCTGTATAGCACAGGGAGCTCAGCTCAGTATTCTGTGATGACCTAGATGGGTGGGATGGGGGTGGAGGTGTGGGGTTGAGGGAGGTCCAAGAGGGAGGGGATCTATGTACACATATGGCTGATTCACTTCATTGTGCAGTGGAAACTAACACAACATTGTAAAGCAATTACACTCCAATTAAAAAAACAAAACAAAACAGAATGTCTGATTTACCAGATGAGATCCCACATCGCATTGCCTCCGCTCAAGGGATATCTTTCACAGAAGAGGAGGGGTGACTGCTTCTACCAAATATTGCAGTGCCCAGAGGCAGCCATCCTCCGAGAACGAAGGAATGCCCTATTGCAGGCCCAGCTGAAGTTCCTTCTTGGAGACAACTGAGCAAGTTGAGGTACTGTCCTCCGGGATACAAATTATGTACTAAATCTCTAGCTAGTGTGGCCCTCTGTCCCCAGTGGCTAAAATATGTGACTCCAGAAACCAAAAGGTAGAAGCAGGAGTGTCCCCTTCACCACCACTCCCCGTAACCCGATTGCAGAATATGTGCTTCCCATGTCCGCAGTCTTAGGTTCTGTGAGGTCCTGGTTCCTGAGAGGGGAACCATTTCACCCAACACAGTAAGGTCCCTCTGAAGCCACAAGTGTGCCATTATTTTGGGCTCTTCTTAATAGGCAGAAAGAAAAAAAGAAAAAGAAATTACTAAATGTGGTGGATTAATGATAGCCACAAACTCCCCCCATAAAGATAGGATCTATTTTTCCTCCCCCTTGTATCTGGGCTGTGCCTGTGACTACTTTGACCAGGAGAATACCGTGAAGGTGCTGCTATGGAGGTTCCTGATGTCACCTTTAAGAAGTCCCCCATTTCCTTGGAGTTCTTCTTCACGTAACTGATGCATCTGAGCTCACTGGCTGATAAACACCCCAGCTGTGGTACCTCTTGGATCAGGAATGCCAATCTCTCTTCCCAAAGTTCTCCTTGACATGTGTTTCACTGGAGTCCAACTCCTTGGAATGTGACTGTCTTGTTACTATCCTCGTCATTTCTTGCCATGGCATAGCCACTCCTAGTACAAATCCTCACGTTTAACATGTCTGCAGAGTATAGTCATTAGCAGCTGTGGTCTCTGCTGCTGGGAACAGTGAAGGAGGGCATCATTCTATAGAACACTATTACTAGTTTCCAAGGGAATGGAAAAACACCTGTGCTGAGAACTACCTGGCTTTCAGTTCAGGCAAAATGTCAGGGACAGCAGCTCAAAGAGTGGTTTCTGCCTGCTAATCCCAAGTCAGGACTCACGTATGCAGCCTAATCTATTTCTACTGCAGACATCTCACTTGAAATAGCTACAGTATTTACAAAGTAATTGTAAATATATATGTTTTCACATTACATGTCCATGGGAATGATTTGCATGGAAGGATCCTCAAATGCCAAGTAAAACATTACCATGGAGCTCTAGTTGATATAAAATGATTGCTTTTATGGCAGTTGACATCCCACTTTGGGTTAGTCTTATTATTGTCATTGTTTTTGTTACTAAAACCAGTGACACAACATCAAAGGCATGATCCATGAAAGAAATAACTGATAAGCTGGACTTCATTAAAATTTAAAACTTCTGCTCTGTGAAAGACACTGTCAAGAGAATGAGAAGATAAACCACAGACTGGGAGAAAATATTTGCAAAAGAGTTATCTGATAAAGGACTGTTATCCAAAATATACAAAGAACTCTTAAAACTCAACAATAAGGAAATAAACAACCCAATTTAAAAATGGGCCAGAGATCTGAACAGAAACCTCACCAAAGAAGACAGACAGATGGGAGGTAAGCATACAAAAAGATGCTCACATCATATGTTACTATAAAATAACAAATTAAAATAACAGCAAGTTACCACTATACACTTATTAGAATGGCCAAAATCTGGAAAACTGACAGCACCTAATGCTGACAAGAATGTGACACAACAGCAACTCTCAAGCATTGCTGGTGGAATGTTTGGAAGACAGTTTGGCAGTTTCTTACAAAGCTAAACGTATTCTTACCATACAACCCAGCAATCAAGCTCCTTGATATTTACCCAAGTGAGTTGAAAACATATGTCCACACAAAAACCCACATACGGATGTTTATAGGAGCTTTATTCATAAATGCCAAAACTTGGAACAACCAAGATGTCCTCAATGGATGAATGGATAAATAAACTGTGGTACATTCAGACAATGGAAAGTTATTCGGTACTAAAAAGAAATGAACCATGAAAGCCTTGAAAAGACACAAAGAAAACTTAAATGCATATTACTAAGTGAAAGAAGCCAATCTGAAAAGGCTACATACTGTATGATTCCAACTATATGATATCCTATAAAAGGCAAAACTATGGAGACAGAGAAAATATCTGTAGTTACCAGGAGTTAGGGGGGGAGGGAGGGATGAATAGGTGGAGCACAAAGGATTTTAAGGACAGTGAAACTACTCTGTATGATACTATAATTGTGGACACATGTCATTATACATTTGTCCAAATCCATAGAATGTACAACACCAAGAGTGAACCCTAATGTAAACTATGGACTTAATGATGTGTCAATGTAAGTTCACTGAACGTAATAAATGTACCACTCAGAGGCTAAATGTTGATGGCAGGGGAGACTGTGAATGTGCAAGGGGAATGGGGGAAGACAATTATGTACTCTGTACTTAGCACTCAATTTTGCTATGAACCCAAAACTGCTCTAAAAAATAAAGTCTATTTTTAAAACTACAGAATAGCCTACCATTTTTTCCTCACATTCTGCATCTTTGAAGCCCTGGAGCTGTTTAGTTATTAAGAAGCTCTTTCATATAAGAGTCTTGGGTGACAGTAGAAAAGTATAGCTTCAAACTGTATGAAAACAGAGACAACTGAGTCCACTGAACGAGGTTCACCACTTCTGCTCCTAACTGACCACATGTCCGTAATTAGGCCAACTTCCTGGACATTTCACCTCCACCTGAATATGAGCATATTTGACTAAATGGTTCTAAAATCACCTGCACCTTGAAACTGTGATTCTTTTATTTTTATTTTCCATTTTTTATTTCCACAGTCAGAAGCTGGTAAGGTTTCAGGGCCATTGTCACACTGGACCCAATTAATCTAGAGAGAACTTAACTTTGGAAGTCAGGCAGTAACTTGTAGTGGATAAATAAGAGGAAAGATGTTGCAGGACCAGAGACATCAGCCAGCAAACCTGGCAGCACCCTGTCCTCCGCAGAGGGGAGACTCAGAGCTGACAGAAGATCCCTTGTGATTTACACAGAGAGGTTCTCAAGCACACATTCCTCCCCAATAAGGGAAGAATCGAATGATTCAGTATGGATATTCTGAAGGGACACAGCTAGAACACAAGACACACAGAGAAAATCTTTATGAAATGGAAGGAAAAAGAACTGTGAATGTTTATCAGATTTTATATTCTTAAAAGGTAAAAAGAGGATTACACTGTGGTAATGGCAGAATAACAACTAAACTAACCTCTGGATAAATATATTAAAAAAAACCAGAAGTAAAGCTGTCACTGTTTGCAGATGACATGATACTATACATAGAGAATCCAAAAGATGCTACCAGAAAACTACTAGAGCTAATCAATGAATTTGGTAAAGTAGCAGGATACAAAATTAATGCACAGAAATCTCTTGCATTCCTGTATACTAATGATGAAAAATCTGAAAGTGAAATTAAGAAAACACTCCCGTTTACCATTGCAACAAAAAGAATAAAATACCTAGGAATAAACCTACCTAAGGAGACAAAAGACCTGTATGCAGAAAATTATAGGACACTGATGAAAGAAATTAAAGATGATACAAATAGATGGAGAGATATACCATGTTCTTGGATTGGAAGAATAAACATTGTGAAAATGACTCTGCTACCCAAAGCAATCTACAGATTCAATGCAATCCCTATCAAACTACCACTGGCATTTTTCACAGAACTAGAACAAAAAATTTCACAATTTGTATGGAAACACAAAAGACCCCGAATAGCCAAAGCAATCTTGAGAACGAAAAATGGAGCTGGAGGAATCAGGCTCCCTGACTTCAGACTATATTACAAAGCTACAGTAATCAAGACAGTTTGGTACTGGCACAAAAACAGAAATATAGATCAATGGAACAGGATAGAAAGCCCAGAGATAAGCCCACGCACATATGGTCACCTTATCTTTGATAAAGGAGGCAAGCATATACAGTGGAGAAAAGACAGCCTCTTCAATAAGTGGTGCTGGGAAAATTGGACAGGTACATGTAAAAGTATGAAATTAGAACACTCCCTAACACCATACACAAAAATAAACTCAAAATGGATTAAAGACCTAAGTGTAAGGCCAGACACTATCAAACTCTTAGAGGAAAACATAGGCAGAACACTGTATGACATAAGTCACAGCAAGATCCTTTTTGACCCAGGTCCTAGAGAAATGGAAATAAAAACACAAATAAACAAATGGGACCTAATGAAACTTAAAAGCTTTTGCACAGCAAAGGAAACCATAAACAAGACCAAAAGACAACCCTCAGAATGGGAGAAAATATTTGCAAATGAATCAACGGACAAAGGATTAATCTCCAAGATTTACAAGCAGCTCATGCAGCTCAATAACAAAAAAACAAACAACCCAATCCAAAAATGGGCAGAAGACCTAAATAGACATTTCTCCAAAGAAGAGATACAGATTGCCAACAGACACATGAAAGAATGCTCAACATCTTTAATCATTAGAGAAATGCAAATCAAAACTACAATGAGGTATCATCTCACACCGGTCAGAATGGCCATCATCAAAAAATCTACAAACAATAAATGCTGGAGAGGGTGTGGAGAAAAGGGAACACTCTTGCACTGTTGGTGGGAATGTAAATTGATACAGCCACTATGGAGAACAGTATGGAGGTTCCTTAAAAAACTAAAAATAGAACTACCATATGACCCAGCAATCCCACTACTGGGCATATACCCTGAGAAAACCATAATTCAGAAAGAGTCATGTACCAAAATATTCATTGCAGCTCTGTTTACAATAGCCAGGACATGGAAGCAACCTAGGTGTCCATCATCGGATGAATGGATAAAGAAGATGTGGCACATATATACAATGGAATATTACTCAGCCATAAAAAGAAATGAAATGGAGGTGTTTGTAATGAGGTGGATGGAGTTAGAGTCTGTCATACAGAGTGAAGTAAGTCAGAAAGAGAAAAACAAATACAGTATGCTAACACATATATATGGAATCTAAGGGAAAAAAAAAAAAAAGAGGTCATGAAGAACGTAGTGGCAAGATGGGAATAAAGACACAGACCTACTAGAGAATGGACTTGAGGATATGGGGAGGGGGAGGGGTGAGATGTGACAGGGTGAGAGAGTGTCATGGACATATATACACTACCAAATGTAAAATAGATAACTAGTGGGAAGCAGCCGCATAGCACAGGGAGATCAGCTCGGTGCTTTGTGACCACCTAGAGGGGTGGGATAGGGAGGGTGGGAGGGAGGGAGATGCAAGAGGGAAGAGATATGGCAACATATGTATATGTGTAACTGATTCACTTTGTTGTAAAGCAGAAGCTAGCACACCATTGTAAAGCAATTATACTTCAATAAAGATGTTTAAAAAAAAAAAAAAAAAAAAAAAAAAACCAAATATTTGAATGCGCTGGAGAAAGTCCCAAAGCAGGTAAAAACTAGAGAAATATCTCTCTCTCTTCTCTGTCTCTCTGTCTCTCTGTCTCTCTCTCTCTCTCACACACACACACACACACACACACACACACACACACAGAGCTCTTTGCCTGAGGGCAGGCCTTAGTCAGCTACTATGCATCTGGGTAAACTTCAAACGCTTAGTCTCAGAGGCATGAATAATCCGAGGAGTTTAGGGTGACCACAGCAGTTATGGAATCTAAGAAAAAAAAAAAGGTCATGAAGAACCTAGTGGCAAGACGGGAATAAAGACACAGACCTACTAGAGAATGGATTTGAGGATATGGGGAGGGGGAAGGGTAAGATGTGACAAAGTGAGAGAGTGGCATGGACATATATACACTACCAAATGTAAAATAGATAACTAGTGGGAAGCAACCGCATAGCACAGGGAGATCAGCTCTGTGCTTTGTGACCACCTAGAGGGGTGGGATAGGGAGGGTGGGAGGGAGGGAGATGCAAGAAGGAAGAGATATGGGAACATATGTATATGTATAACTGATTCACTTTGTTATAAAGCAGAAACTAACACACCATTGTAAAGCAATTATACGCCAATAAAGATGTTAAAAAAAAAAAAAAGAAAGCGGGAAGTTGGGGGAACATCATGAAAAGAAGTGATCCACAGAGGGGGAGCCCTAAATTTAGTGTATAAACTCTACTCAGATCTCTGGCTACCTCTGACCTACACACGCATGGGGCAGATTTCAAGCAGTCCAACTAAGGATAAAAGAACCAAACTGAGATTTCAGTTGCTGTCCACCACAGAAGAGATACAATTTGGAGTTTGAATTCACCCAAATTAACTGCTCATTAAGTAGACACACAAACAAAAAAGAAATCAAGAATCTTCAGAGAAATATAATGAATTCACAGTCTTTACAACATATCATTCATACTATTCAGGATATTATCCAATATTACCAGACCTACAAAGACATAGGAAAATGTGATCCATACTCAAGAGAGAAGGTAACCAATGGAGACACTAACCCTAAAATGACCCAGAAGTTGGGATTCTCAGACAGGGTTTTAAAGCAGCTATTATAACTATGCTCAGTAATGTAAAGAAAAGTGTGCTTGTGTAACAAAGGAACAAATAGGAAATCTAGGCAGAGAAATAGAAACGATTAAAAAGAACCAAGTGGAAATTCTAGAACCAAGAATTAAAATCCAAAATTCAAAATGGACAGCTGATTGTAGATAACAAAAGAGTGAGATTAAAAATGTATCAGTAGATACTACTCTATGGAGCACAGTGAAAAAATTTTCAAAAGTGAACAAAGCCTCAGTGATCTGTGGGAAAATATGATAAAAAATCTAGTATACATGTAATTGGAATCCTAAAAATAGAGGAGAGATGAAATGGAAAAAATATTTGAAGAAACCAAAACAGGATATATAAAAGTAAACCACACCTATCATATCATAGTCAATCTGCTGAAAACTAAAAATACAGAGAGAATCTTGAGCAACCAAAGATAAATGACATATTACATGCAGGGGAAGAATGCTACAAATGATCTCTGGCTTATCATTAGAAAAAATGGAGGCCAGAAAACAGGGAAATCACATCTTTAAAATGCTGAGAGAAAAAATGCCAACTCATAATTCTACATCAACAAATATCCTTCAAGAATAAGGCAAAAAAAAACAAACAAAAAAACAAAAAAAACAAAAAAAAAAAGAATAAGGCAAAGTGAAAATATTTTCTATAAATAAAAGTTAAGAGAATTTGCCACCAGCAGACCTGCACTACAAAAGGAAGTTCTTCCGGCTGGAGGGAAGCAATACTGAATAGAAAGTAGCCATTAAACTTGCCATTAATAATGTAAAAGACTTCTGACTGAACATCACCATCATGGAGGTAATGAAATATTACATAATCGTTGGTGCTCTTCACCAAATATTTCTGCTTTTCCTCCTTTTAGGCATCTGGTAGAATTGCCAATTCCACTTATTGTAGTTGAGTGTGGTCATATAACTTGCTTTAGTCTACATGTGGCAGAAACTTTATCGAAGTGTACAGTTTGCTTCATTTTCTATTTTTCTAGCCCTAGCAGTCATGAAAACACAGAGATAGCATAGACTAGGTCTTGAGTCTTCCCACAAATCATCTCTTAGACAATAATTCATTTCCACCACCAGCCAACTGTGAGATCCTGCCTGGACTCCTTCCCCTCAGTCTCATTTTCCTTACAGTAAATGGAGGTGGTGTAGGGCAGCGGTCCCCAACCTTTTTGGCACCAGGGACCAGTTTTGTGGAAGACAATTTTTCCACGGACGGGGGAGGTGGGGGGGAATAGTTCAGGCGGTAATGCGAGCAATGGGGAGCGGCAGATGAAGCTTCACTCGCTCGCTGCTCACCTCCTGCTGTGCAGCCCGGTTCCTAACAGGCCGAGGCCCAGTACCGGGCCACGGCCCACGGGTTGGGGACCCCTGGTGTAGGGGAACCAAGATGGGGATTGTAACGTTGCACTAGTTAACCTCCAAGATCCCGTCTGGCTCCAGCGTTCTGTAATTGCAGGACTCTGAGAAGTAGGTACACATCCGTCTAGTCATAAATCCTGGAATTCTGTCTATTTCATGGTTTGCTGGCTGAAGAGGTTTCAAAAAGCTGCAATATGTGATGGGACCCAACGCAAGCTTTAATAATTAAAAAGCGGGGCGGAGCTGGTGTTGACCAAGATGCAAAACAAAATACATCTATAAAAGAAATGGGCCCCATTCAAAGACATAAATCATGCTTCCTGCTCATATATTTCCCGCTGTACTTTCCCTGAAGCTTTGTTGTTCATTTTTCTCACCATCAGTAAGTAAAAATTGTTTGTTACATGTGTAACAACTTAGTGTTTTCCCTTCTGAGCCATGGTGCTCTCCAGTTAAGGGGCACATATTCTTTGCACCTGTTCTGATTGTCATTGGCATTATTAAAGAAAAAACCTTTCCACTTGGGTTTATTCAGAGAGAGTTAACATCTGATTTTACATGGAACTATTTAAAAGAAAAAAAAGCAACATGGCTTGAAGCGCTTCTAGCATAGGGTGTGGAAGTATTTGATGTCCTGGTGCTTGTTCATAAAAGAATGTTGTTTTGAAATGTGCAGTGAAGTCAGGGAACAGAGATCCAAAGAAAGTTCCCATTGACATAAAATCAAATCAACCCCCTCCCCAAAATACTTCCCTCTCGGACCACAGGGCCCCTTGGCTCTGTGCCCACCATCTGTGCTCAGGGAGGCCCCAGCCTTGCTGCCTGGAGTGATGTGTGAATATGGGCTTGTCCCAGTAAGGGCACTGATGAAGGTCATTTGTGTACCAGGACCCACAGTACCAAGGCCGCCCCAGTGGCCTGGAAGACACCTCACTGTCAAGGAAACCAAACATACACCAATCACAATCCGCCAACTCAGCTTTAGTCAGCTCACCTTCCCCTACAAAAGAAGACCCACTCACCTTGTAAGCAAAGCCCCGAGCAGCCAATCATGCACTGCTTCTGCATCGCCTCTTCTAACATCTATAGAACTCCCTGTTGCCCAAAATCCCTTGGGAAGAGTGCCCCACTTCTTGTGAGGCACCGTACTCCCCCAGTGCATGGATTATCTTCCCTTGAATAAAGGAATCAAACTTGTTACTAAATTGTTTAATTTTTGTCACTTGACAGCACTAACGGGCAGGAGGAGAGACATTTGTCAATGGTGAACCAGTCTCTGAAGGTACTCTGCAAGAGTGTATCACCCAGGTAGCAGCCCTTCCCCATGAACCCATGGTTCGTGGATTACGCTTTTCTTTAAAGCCAAACAAAATGTCTCAAGCCCCCAGGCAGGGCGAGGACCAAGGTGAGGTGAGGGAAGTACTTGCCCTGGGCACATTTCAAGGTGCGCCAATAACTCAGCTATCAAGATAAGTCATATTTTAATGCAAGTTTTTAAGAATCATAGATTAATGCAAAAAAAAAACCATGATGAATGAATTATCAACATTTTAAGTAAAGACGGGATCCAGAATAATGCATTGCTCAGTCATATTGCAGCCTGAGGCAAAAGGAATACACTGGCTCTGTCTTTATTTAAAATTTTGATAGTTTGTTCATCATAGACCTCTGTATTTTGATTGTTTAAGTGTTGAATTAAAATATGATTTATCTTTAGGGCGCACCCTGAAATGTGCCCGAGGCAGTGCCTCACCCACCTCACCCTGTCCCAGCCCTGACCCACACACTCTGCAGTGACAGGATCGGCCTCCCATCCACCCTCCCACACTCTCAAAAGTCACCTTTCCCAGGTGGTGGAGGAAGACAGGGTTTGTTAAGAATCTGTTCCTTGTCAGTGGTCACTGCAGCCCGACCCTCTGTTGTCATTCATCTCCTCATGTCTGTCCGTTCCGGCCTCGGGCCTCTCCTGCGTGTCAGGAATTGCACCAGCATCTCCCAAGCACACTATAGTATGTGACCAACTTTTACTTACTTAAGGTCTTGGGCAGAGCAGATCAGAGAGGCAGCAGGTGATCACAGCCCATAATTACTGCACTAGCCAGAAACAGCTCTAAATTGGAAGTTGCTAGTCCTCAGTTTTCCTAGATCTCATCAGCCATTGCCTCCTGGCAACACAAGATGTTACTGGGGGGGGCTCTTCACTCCCATCTCTTTTTCTAGGACCCCAAACTCCTTCTCGAGCTCTCAACAAGGTGAGTCCCTAAATCCTTTCACTTGCGCACAGCTGAACTCTTCCTTGTCTAAACCTCCTCATCTAGCCTGTGGCCCTGGCCACGCCTTTCTCAGTCCCGCAGGCCCATTAAAGGGGTCTCTCCAAATACCAGAAGCATTTTACCTTGGTGTGGAACTCTCCCAAGGGGCCAAGGGGCTGCAGCAGTGGCAACTTTTGCGCCAACCTTTTTTCTCCTCCTGTGTTAAATCAAATACAGGATTTAATGGCCTGTGCACAGGTCTGAGAGTCACCCGTAGTAAAGGCTGTCTTTTTCATCGCGGTCCTCAGCTCCACGACCTGGGCCTGGCACAGGGCAAATGCTGGATGAAGCTGCCATATCCATCAGGCCCTGGGGGGGGGGGGAAGGGGGGAGGGGGGGAAGGGGGAGGGGGAGGGGGAGGGGGGAGCGGGGAGGGGGAGGGGAGGGGAGGGGGAGGGGGAGGGGGAAATCACGCTCAAGCACGCGGCCGACATGCTGCTCATTCTAAGGCTCCTTTGGTTCCAGAGTCCCAAGAGGCTTTCAGGAAGGCTCTAGCCCACCCCCTCCTCCCTGAGTACTGCTTGTGCCCCAGCTCCCTCTCTCTCCCCCACATCAAGGCTCCTCCCCAGAAGATGCTCAGCTCCTGATGCCACAGCACAGAGCCAAAGCCCCCGAGTCTGAGCAGGTGTCAGAGAAGAGCCTGGGTTCAAATCCCAGCTCCCCCTGCGCCCTGGCGGCACGACCCGTGCCCACTTCATCGTCTCTCCGGGCCTCAGTCTCCACCTCTGCAGGGTGAGGATCATAAATAGTACTACCTCCGGCCACCACGGCTGGGGGGCTTAACCAAGCTACCCCACGCTGCACGCTCAGGAGAGTGCCTGGCACACGGCAAGCTCGCGTGCACGTCAGCCACTCCTGCGACCTCCTGGCCTGGCGGGGACTTTATTTTTCAGGGTGAAGGAGGCAGACAGAGCAGCAGGTCGTCTTAGCGTGCCTGAGAGCCGGGGCTGGGGTGCTCCCCCATTCACCCTTGGTTGCATGGGGTCTTTCCATTCCCAGCAGCACTAGAAGACCGGGAGGCCCCCTGGAAAAAGATCCCTCTACTCCAGAGGAGAAGCAGCTTGAGGTTTTCAAGTGTAAACAACCTTTAAGGCTGGAGCAATGGGAGTCAAGTGTGCGCACACATCACTTGAAACAGATCCCTGGCTTCAGAGGCAAACCCCAAACTCCCTGCCCGCAGGCCGGGCCTGGAATGGAGTCTGTCTAATGATAGTAATGCAAAGAGGCAGAAAGCCTGCCTTCTTAAGTGTTCGCATAAAACTTGGGCTTTAGAGCATTTTTTTTATTTCCAGAGAAGAAGTCTTTGTGGGTGTACTGGGTCAAGGATGCCTTTTCAAAGCGTGCCCCACACCCCATAAGGAAGAGCGCCTCAGGGAGGGCTAGGTTCCCGCAGAATACTTCACAGCAGGAGGGAAAAGGGGAACACCCGCTGTCTGTCCTCCAGGTCAGTGAGAATTCCTCAGCTTGCTTTAGCCCCAGAGACCAGCTTCAGCTGTTGGACCCACCCCATGTTCTACCCCCAGCTCTACCTTCCTGCCCCCCATCCTTTACTGGCTTGAAAGATGCTATCAGAGTCCAGAGCCTCCATGTGGGCCCCAAAGGAACAGCTGGGACTCAGCCAGCCAGCACCATCACCTCCCAGGCAGCAAACAGGACTCCAAGACGCAGACTGACATAAGCTTTTTACAAACCTCTCCGGAGCCAGCTGGCCTTCCCTACTTCAGAACCAAATGCCAGGAAACTCCGGCTGGCCCGCCAAGCCCCCAGGACTGCGGGATGAAGGACTTGCTGACATGTGCCTTTGTCCTTCATTGCTCCGCTCCCCCGCCCTCCCCGCCTGCACTGCACACCACAGCTCAGCAGAGCCAGCTGAGTCCACGCAGCTCTTAACGCAAGGCTGAGAAAGCCAGCCACCAGATCGCTGGTTCCCGCAATGCCCGTTCTCCACACGTTGCTGGGAATACACTGGATGGTCCTGGATCCAAGCAGCCATCCCAGACCCACTCCTGGTTGAAAAAGGAGAAGGGTCAAGTCTTCCAACCAAAGGCCACCGCTCGTTTCTTGGTGAAAGCTGTGCTCCGTAGTCTCCCAGGATGCTCTCTGCTTTTCTCCCCTCTTCTTCTCCTCAAGGTGCACCATCACAATTTCTGTGACCCAACAGACCTGGACCACCTTAGGTCCCAGGCTTCCATCGGTATCACAGCCCGTCAGTGTCACATGCAACAACTGAGAGCAATTGAGAAGAGAGCAAGATCTTCATGGGGGTTCTTGGGGAAAAAACAGCCGAAGAGATCCCAGGCTTACCCACCGCAGAACTGCTTGCTATCCATTCCTCCACCTCTCCCGTCCCTCCCCGCTTCTCCCCCAGGCACCAAAAGAGCCTTAAGTCTCTTCTTTCTCCTCTCTCTCTCAAAACCTCTCTCCCTACCTCGCCAGATCTGCTTCCACCCAAAAAATCTTGCCTTTAAACTCTCCCTACTGCGGGCTGCTTCTGCAGCCCATTCTAATCCCCATATCAAAAGGCCCAAGAGCCTTGACGGCAAGCACTGCATTTCCCAGCTCCCCACCCCATGACTCCCAACTTCTATGATTTTGCCTGTCTTCACTGCTGTCTCCCCTTAACCTGTCATGTGCAAGCACGTCTCCTAATGATGCAAAAAGACCCAAACACCTCAATTCTGGAAGCTTACCAAAGGTCAAGCATTTACTTATCCATTAAAACTCTCTGTGCTAGAGCAATTTACATTTGTATTTGCAAGGAAAACATAACTAGCCCGGCAGATAGCAATTTATGGCTTTTCTCCATTAACTCAAGCAGGCAAAAAGGAAGCACCACCGGCCACGCAAAACAAGTCCCCCTGGTCTTTCTCCCTCTACCAAAGAAAAGAAAGAAAAGAAACCCTGCATCACCGCCACTCCCCACCCCCCGGCTCAGGCCCGATCTCACTTTAAGAGTTTTGGGAGGCCTGGCCTTGGTGAGGAGGGGGCACACTTCAGGACTGAGTTTCCATGGTTTGGATCGTCAAAGTCCAGCGTTCCTGTAAGTTTTGACTTGAGCTGAGGTCAGTGCAGGACGAGGGAGGGAAATGGGCTTAAATGCTGACTTCCTGGAAGGTCTTTTCCATTTTGTAATGTCGGCCGTGGGTCAGACCGTCTCAGGGAATAAGCTGTAAGTGGAGGTGAGTCTTTCCATATGTCTCACATGAAAATTGAAAACGATCAGCTAATGTAGTCCAGAATCCCTTCGAAACATTTGTATTGTTTCAAAAAACGAAAAGGAGAAATGTAAGCCCAGCTGAACTTCACGGGGTTTCTAATTAAAAGGTACAAAGCAGGAGAAAAACTCACCCCCGAAATTAAGTCAAAGAGAGATCTCAGTGTGCAACAGGTGGGGCTGTGAGTCCAAGTGGACATTTAATCAGCACAGTCTGATAAGGGTGATG
Organism: Eubalaena glacialis; assembly: GCF_028564815.1. Lineage (NCBI taxonomy): Eukaryota > Metazoa > Chordata > Mammalia > Artiodactyla > Balaenidae > Eubalaena > Eubalaena glacialis. The sequence goes on from NC_083733.1 coordinate 31,376,959, forward strand.
GCATACTATAGCCAAGGAATTCTAAAATTGTTTGATGGGAGAAGAGAGGCTGGTGAACTCCTGAGAGATCATTTAAAATAATTTTCTCAGTACTTACTATGGGATTTGACATATACAGTGCAAGAAAGGTTGGGAAAGATAATGGACAGCCATTCCCTCCCAGGACTGGCACTACACAGTGCAGTAGGAGACAATAGTCCCCTATTCCCTGCCCCTCAATACAGTCCCTCCCACAGATATATGAAATCCACTATTAGACATTCTTTCCTTTGGATTAAACATTGTTAACAATCATGGGTAGAGAACACGTTTCTTCCAAATCCCCCAAAGACTAAGAGTTACATTTTATTTCCATGCTATTGTGGTGCTTCTACAGGAGAGTGTGGAGGTATTTAGTTTCAGAATGACTCAGGTAATTTTTTTTTTTATTTCTAATTACCAAAATGATACATGCTATATTGAGTGAAATGCTGTAATGTCTTGGATTTGCTTTAAAATAAGACAGAAGGTGAGGGAGTAGGTGGGGATACAGATGAAACAAGACTGGCTGTGAGCTGATCATGGTTGAAGCTGAGTGATGGGTGCATGGGAGTATATTAGCCCATACGCTCTACTCTTATATATGTTTGAAATTTTCCATAACAGAAAGCATATTTTTAAGAAAGGAAAACAGTAAGACTGCAATAAAAAGTAATATGTTTTTGTTGCATAATATCCACAAATTATTAAAAATTATTTTTTAAAGTTTAATCTGGAGGGACTTCCCTGGCGGTCCAGTGGTTAAGACTCTGAGCTCCCAATGCAGGGGCCACAGGTTCAATCCCTCACCAGGGAACTAAGATCCCACCTCCCGAACGATGTGTCCCCCAAAATTAATTTAATTAATTAATTAAAAGTCTTATTAAAAAATTTAACCTGGAAAGTTAGTCATCTATAATACTACTCCCCATCCCCACCCAGAGATTACTGCTGTCAACAGTTAGTGTCTGTTCTACCAGATTTTTTTTTCAATCCTAGAATTCTAAAGTCAAAAAGAACCTTAGAAGCTGTCTAAGGCCCAGTGTCTTCACCTGTGAGGGAGCCGAGGGCCAGAGAGGGCAGGTGAGTGTGAGGCGGGCTCCAAACTGGAGTCCACATACCCTGCCCCATGGTCAGTCGTCTCCCCTGAACCTCGGCAGAGGTGGTTTTCCAAAGCCCACACTTGGTTACTTCCCTAGTTCACAGTCTTTCTATATAGAGCAGCAAGAGACACGACGGTCAAGCCAAAAGGACGAGAGCTTTCCATCCCAGACAGGAAGTCGATCCCCCAGAGCTCTGTGATGAAGGCAGGAAACCAGCTCCCACTTCCTCCACTTGGGGGCTGAAAATGCTGTTTACATTCTTTGCAGAGATCAAAGCGTGAACTCCTGTCCCTACCACAACCCCCGGGACATATATGCACAGCTCCAGTTGGCAGCTATAGCGACCATTAGCTTAAAACCTGTCAAAACAGAGTTTAATTGGGAACCAAAAGCAAATCCCGACCCTGTCTCCAGGTACCCTGTTCTTGGGTGCAGAAGAGCGAGAGAACTTAAGTAAAGTTGAAGGTAAACCTCAGGGCGTCATCTCTCCTGGACGGCGAGATGAACTGGCCGGGGTGCTGTCAGGCTTGCTCCCGGGCCACTTCTTACGCCCACGCAATCAGACTTCCCAGCAGATCCCAGGGCTGTATCTGCCAAAAACCCCGAGGAAGTTAATAAAGTCAGAATAGAGTCATCAAGCTCTACGATACAAAGGCCACCCCAGAGGTCATCCCCACATCATACCAAAGCCAGCTAAAGCCACCCCAGATACGTATCCACCTCTCCCTTCTTAAGACCCAAAGGAGCCTGCAACTTTCTTCACTCACTTATTATCCTTAACAAGCCATCCTCACAGGAAGTTCACATGTGACCTACAGGCTCCTTTGTAGGCTTTGTAGGATGGACAGAAGCACAAAGAACATTGCTATCGAGATTACATTTCAGTATTTCAATCAGAGTTGCCACAAACAGTAGCACTCACTGGTCGTAATAATCTATTGATTAGTTTCCTGTCGCTGCTGGAACAAACTACTCCAAACATAGTAGCTTAAAACAACCCAAATTTATTATCTCATAGTTGTAGTTGTCACAGTTTCAGGTGGGCTTGATTGGTTCTTTGGCTCTGTGTCTCTCGAGGCCAAAGTCAAGGTGTCAGCTGGCCTGGGTTCTCATCTGGAGACTCTGGGAAGAATCCACTTCCAAGCTCATTCAGTTGTTGGCAGCATTCAGTTCCTTGGGGCTCTAGGGCTGAGGTCCCCACCTCCTTGCTGGCCGTCAGCTGGGGGCTGCTCTCAGCTCCTCAAGGCCATCTGCACTTCTTGTCACACTTCCAGGTGGACTGAATCTGGCTCAACAAACAAGCCTTCCTGGCAGGAGACACTGGTGGATGGAACACCACAAGCTGAGCAAGGCCCATTCCCTGCCTTCAAGCAGCTAAAAGAGAGAGGGAAGCAGACGAAGAGATGGAGGAGGCGCCCACAAACTCAGATGAAAAGAACATGCAATTTTCCTCTTTCAACAAGTCAATATAATTTAAGGCACAAGCCCCCATTCCCTTTCTTCCTGGTTGCTGTGAAGTTTTTTGTGGGGAGAAAGGGCTTATGAGACACAGGCTCTGGGAAAGGGGGCATATCTGGCCCAGGGCGTTACCTGCCTGTGATGGAATCATCTGAGAGAGTTCCACTCCCACGCTGGTGTCCGTTCCTGTGGCTTCCTCCTGTAGCATTCTTTGTTCCTTCCCAAGAGCCTCTTTTGAGCTTGTATGAGTTTGGGTTCCTCCAGAATCAGACCACGAGATAGTTTATTAGGAGGTGATACCCAAAGCTAGTAGGGGAGTACGGGAGTGAGACAGGGAAGGGAAGGAAGCTGACACCGAGCATGTTATCACAGTACCTCGCGGGCAGGTGGAGCTCAGTCTCGCCTGGGAACTCTGGGAAACAATGTAGAGTGATTCCACGTGAGGGGAAAGAGCTGGGGTATTGATCCACCAGCTCCATCAGTCATGAGGTCAGGGCTGCTGTGGTGTCAAGTTTCCCGGCACAATGACCTGCCATGTGCATGGCGGTCAGGCAGAAGGCAAGGAGAAGGTACAGCCCAAGGGCCACAGGAGCTGGAGGACACCAACTGCTTCTGCTGCAAGGCCTGACTCTGTGTGTCCCCAAGTCTCTCCTGTGCCAGGCTGGGAGACTGGAAACTAACTCTGCAAGGTGGTCTAAGGCCTTTTCTGCCCAGACCCGTCCTATAGCTGGTTTGCCTCTAGACTCTTCAGGGTCCCCCAGCAAGCCAAGCTCAGGGGCCCTCTGTTCTCAGATCCAACAAAGCTGTCTAGTTTCCCACCTACTATGGGGCAAGGACACGGCCCCTTCTCAAGGCCCCAGCAGTTTCTACACTCCCATCTTCTTCACCTCTCCCTCTGCCCTCCCCCCACCTGGCCTGAGGACCTGTCATCTCACCTCAGGGATGGGAAGACGTCCTCTTTTAGCAGCACACAGTGACCTGAAGCTATTGTTTTTGCCAGGGACCTCCCCATCCCCTACAGGGTGTAGGATGTCACCTTGGCAGCTTATCACCCTGGTATACAGCTCTCCTTCTTTTGCAACGATGAGTCTGGGAAGAGTGTACAAGGGAATACAGGAAAACCCTTTAAAGGCTTATCTTATCACACAGACACGCACCCCAGTAGCCAGAATCCAAGGCAAACATATGTGCCATCATGAAGCCCTTTCACGGGAGAGAGAAGAATCCCATTGGAGGCAAGCAAAGAAGGCTGCGTGAAAGAGGCGAGAGCATGTGCTGTGGGCCTGGAGGGATGAGTGAGAGCCCAGCCAGTGGAGGTGGGCTCTGAATCACGGCAGACGCATGGGGGGCCCAGGTTGGCCTCGCCTCCCGTGGCCTGTGCTTACGGCGCTGGGGCCGGGGAGGGAGATCAACACGCCTGGGAATGTCAGGCCAAGGTGGGACTTCCTGGCATAACAGCAGGGCGGGAGCCATGGAATATTTGGGAGGAAAGAAGTGACGTGAGAAGATGTGGCAGGCCAGTGGGACGACACAGTGCGGCGAATGTGAAATGGCCTTTGTATCGAGACCCTGGCTTCAAGGATCTGTGTATGTGGAGAGAGAGGGAGAGAGAAGGGGCAGAGAAGGCAGGAGAGAGAGGAGGAAGGCAGAGGGGGATGAAGAAGAGAGAAGGAGAAAGGGGGGAGGGGTGTTGTGAAGAGAGAAAAGACAGGAGTCAGAAGAGAAAGAAATCTGAGAGATTAACCAAGCTAGGGAGGCTTTTGAAGCCAGACCCTTTAGGGATCCTCCAGTTCATCAAATTTGGGCCTTTCGGTGGGAAGGAGGAGGTGGCGCCCACCCAGCTCACGGAGGCCCCGTCTGTAGCTGTGAAACCCGCCGCTGAGCCCCACTCTGGCCAGGACGCCGGGTGAGGTCAGGTGTAAGCAGGTGAGGCTAGCTGAGACCCGGGCCCCTCGGGTGAGTGGCTCTTGTGAGAAGAAGACAAGAGATTGTGAAAAGCAGGACTCGGTCTGCTGTTCTAAACGAACTCACCAGCCCAGGTGGGACTGACAGCCCCGGGATGCTCTCGAGCAGAGAAATTGTCAGAGAGGGAGGTGCAAGTAGGTGATAATTGCTGGGAGAATGGAAGCTGAATCCACCCCAAAGCCAGCATCTTGGCTTCGACCAGCGCGGTCAGCTTCGGAGAAAAGAAGAAGGTCTGAGTTTACTGGTTGTTCACACTCAGAAACGAAAGCCGAAAGCCGAAAAACTTCCCAACGTCTGGCTCTCACAGCACAAAACCCTCACCCTGCGCGCTGGGATGCTGTTTAGTAATGTTATGGCTCCATCTACAGCCTGCAGAAGGTTCCTTGCCGCGAGGTTTCTCTCTGAGCAACAGCCGGGCCTGCACTGCAATTAATGCTGATAAAGCCCTTTCCCCCGTCTGTGCACATTTATTCAACGCAGAACTGGAACTACGCTAGAAGTTTTATTTCAGGCTGCATCTACAACAGCAGCTGTTCAGATTATTCTAGAACGCTTTCAGCCAAAATTGGTTTGGAGTTCTGTTTTAAACCACTGTTTGTTATGAATTGAGTTAAATGGCTGCTTTTTTTTTTTTCACTTTTCCCCCTATTTTAACGGTGGAACGAATAAAAGCCCTCAAAAGAGCAAGATGGCATTTTCTTTCATTCATTCAACAAACACTCAGCACCTTCCATGTGTCAGGTTCCATGGTAAGCACAAGGATAAGTCAGGTCTGAATACATCCCATAACTGACTCATCAGAGAGAACTTTGCTACTTCCTCTTGTTGGCTGGAATGTTTCCACATGGGTCAACAAAGAGGAAAGGAGAAAGTCCAAGGTCACCAGTGGATGCAGAGCTCGATACACAGTGAACATAAAATCCTTTGACTCATGACAAAATGGAAGCTGGAAGTCAGTTCCATAAGGGTCAGTAAGATTTTTGTCCTGTTCAATTTTTTTTCCCCTCCGAAGTGTAATAAGCTTTTTCCCAATTTAAAAAAATACAGAAATAATTATTAGCTTTGTGCAGAAAACTTGGAAAACAAGAAAAAAAGGAATACAGAATCGAAAGCATTCATAATCCAATCAACCAAAGATGACCATTGTTAACTGTTTAAAGTGGCCCTGCACGACTTTTGTCTTTATAAAACTGGTACTGTATTTTCACTAAACCATAGGAGATGAACATTCTTGCATGCCCCTGCATGCTCTTCTACATGATTTGGAATGGCTGCAGGGTGTTCTTTCATAGGAATGAGCCATAATTTCCTCGATACAAGATTCCCAGTTTTCCACAATTGTAAGCTTTATACACATATTCCTTAAGATGAGCCCCTAGCCGTGGAACATCTGGATCAAAGAGGGTGGACACCTTCGAGGCCTCTGAGACCCATCCAGCAGCAACCTCCCAGAATTTCACATCACATCTGAACCAAAATCTAACTTTAGGGGCCCTGAGTGTGCACCATTCCAGAAAGAGCTTGCTATGATGCTGAGTGGTCCTCCTTGGAGTTAAGGGGAGCTTGGCCGAGCATCACAGGTGGAGGGAGCAGAGTGGTTCAGAACAGTTTTTGATAAATTCCTTACCTCGTGGGTGATTTACACTCAGATGCCTCTGGAAGACAGGCAGTAAGACATTTCAGACCTGGTGAGTAGGTAGTCAACAGAACATTACCAAAGGCTCAGATTAGGAAGATAGGATAATTTTATTCATCTTCATCACCCAAACCCCACCACTTGCCATGACTATTATCACCCCTGGTTTGTTTTTCCTTCTTCCACATCCTGTACACAGTTTGTTCCCATGGCTGCTTTGCCTTGTCCTGCACATCTCATCAGGTTGAGCTGGGTTCCTCTGGAGGCCACAGTGTAAGAGGCATTCATCAGGCATTCATCAGGTCTTTGGAAAAATCCTGACATCCCTCAAACATGAGGTGTGATCTGCAGCGTCAGTGCGCTGGCTTAGGGAGGACTTGCAGATCATTTTTTTTTTAGAATTGAAACATTTTCCTTATTATCCCTTTGTTGGTCTTGTATAGGGTGGAAACAATTTGAGGGATGGTGAAAAGCAGATCTTACAAGATAGGAGTGCACAGCAAAAGTTATTTAGGGGTTAATTTTGGAAAGAGAAGGGGCAGAAATAACTAGCTTCAGGTGAAAAGGAGGAATTAAACTTCGTTCCTTTGATCTTAAGGGCTGCCTAATTGACTCTCATCAGTTACCAATAAAAGGGAAGATGTAGCAGAGAACTCCAGAAAGTTAGACCCAAATGTAATCTGAATGGAAGGCAAGGCAGAGACAAGGGTTGCCCGAGGTCATGGCAGGAGATGGGGTGGAGGGAGACCCACCTTTCTGGCTGCTGACCCAGTGGTCATTCCATGTTGACCTAAAAGAGGGTGCTTTTACCATGGAAGTAAAATGTGACCGCCTTGGTTTTTGGGGAGCAAGATGTCACCCAAAATGGGAGGTGGAAGAGGGCAGCCAGGAGCAGGAGAAACCAGATCTCGTTCTTTTGTGTTGATTCATGCTTCTGCTGGTGAACAGGGGGAGATAAATGGTTGACTTCAAACCCACCGTTCCTGCCCTGGAGATAACTGCGCAGAGCAGGGCAGCACGGGCGTGACCCAAGGTCCTCTCTGTTTTTATTCAATGTCCTCATCACCTTGACATCCTTACAGTTTCTCTTTTACACACTTACAGTGTCATGCACAGAGTGAGGGTGAGACTCAGGTTCTGGTTCACACTGAAACGGTGTTCTCCTACCTGCCCTGCAGTGTTGGCCAGCATCTTCCATGTGTCCCTGTAGCGTGCAGTGGAGAAGGGGCCAGAGGGGCCCCTGGGGGACAGAGATGCTCACCTGTGTGATGCACCCCTCCACCCTCACACTGGGGGCAGGACCCTGATGGATGGAGCTTCTCCCACGCTTTCAGTTCATCTCTCTCTCTCTCTGTTTTCCGTCCTAGTGGTAAAACCATGGGGGAGGCTTGAGGCGGGGAAGATGTTCTCATTACAGATGAAAAAGCCAAGGCAGACACCATCGATGCCCCACACTTAAGTAGCTCACAGGAGGGCCCTTGAGCGTGCCAGACAAAACAGCAAAGATCCTAATTACACAGACAGAACTAACTTACGTGGTCACACACCTTCGACTGTCCGCCTCTAAGCCAAATGACCTTTACTTTATGTCACAATGAAATAAAATATTTTGAAGCGGGCGCTTCGATAGGTCCAAGGTTCTGAAGACAGCTGAGCACTCCCCGTACTTTTCTGGGCCATGATTTCCCCAGCTGGAAGTGAAAATGAATCATTTTGTCCTAATTCCTGTACTCCATCACCACCTGCTTCTCAGGGATGTCATGACAAGAGATACTTGCAGTGTTTTCCAAACTTGTCGATGCCAAGAATCACCTGGGAAACTTGTCAAAATACACACTCCCAGGCCAAACCCTGGACTTAGTGAATCGGCTTTTCTAGGATGGGCCTGGGCAACTGTAGTTTTAAAAAACTCCCAGCTGATCCTTGTGATTGGGTGATCCGACCAGTTTGGGAAATGTTGAGGGAATCCCCAAGAAATCCTTTAATTTTTTAGAAGATGCCAAGCTTTATTATCATTACAGACTAGGATCACCAGAGTGCGAAAAAAAATAAGGGATGTCCAGTTAAATTTGAATTTCAGATAAACAAGGAATGAATATCTTTAGCAGAAGTATGTCCCAAGCAATAATTGGGATATACTTATGCTAAAAATTAATTTTTATCTGGCAACCCGGTCAGGTGCTATGCACCTCATTTATTGTGTAATATGGAAAAGCTCAAGAAAAGCCTAATTTTTAGAAAGAGAAAGCATGTCAGTGGTAGAAGGCTGTCCTTTCTGCATCCCTCTCTCAGTGCCTCTCAGCTCGTCAGTCTTTTTCCTTGGTCCCAGCTCGCCTGCCTGCCAGGAAGAGGGAGCCCCAGAAGATGGCTCTTCATCATTCTGACCCCCTGCTCCCAAAAAAATCTGTTACTGATGAATACAAGAAACTGCTGATTTTAAAGTACAGAGGTTTTAAATCACAACTTTGCGTTCTTCTTGTTCATAGCTAATCAGACAAGGAGGCAGGTGTAAGGGTTAACGTCATTCACTTGCCAATGGATTGGTTGATTTCAAAACAATTTAAGTATTTCTAAGCCAAACACATTTTTTTTCCTCTGGCAAAATTTCCCAGGTGACCCAGCCCCATGGTATGATGCTGCCTCTGTCAGATGACACCTGACACCGGGGCAGGGTTCTTTCCAACACAGATAGATATGTACTCACCCGCAGTTGGAAAGGTTTACAACAGCGCCAATTTGGAAATCCTGTTGTCAATTATAAAACAGACCTCCCCCGAGGTGAGAGGGGGAGGGAAAGGCAGAGATGAGTATGAAAATCCGAAGGACTGTATGATCTGAGAATGAAATGTTTTCTAAATCAAATTAAGCTACACGGTGAAAATTGAGGAGAAAGTCCTTAAGGTGACTTTTAAATGAAAATGAAATGTCTGCTAGTAAGTTACAGAGGTGCATTGGTACCAAGTGGCAGCCCTGTATCTCATTAATTTCAAACATAGATTTTTATGTGAGGCTATTTGATTATAATTTGATTATCTGACCCTGTAATTAAAGTTTATTGCCAATTTGGAAGCTTACATGTAAAATGAACTGGTTTTCTTCAAAGCAATATACAATCCTTCGGACTCATTGACTTCTGGTTTTGCATTTAAATGGAAAAGTCAGTTATAACGTGACAAACAGGTTGGGGTTTTGATCATTAATCCTGCTAAAGCAATATTCATAAATTCAATTCTGAATCAGTTGGAATACTTTTCTTTTATTAGTTTCTGTGTTATTAAATGAGATTGTTTCTGACTAATATATTTCTGGACTCAAACTGTAGCTCCGAGCTGTTATTCAAATCAAATAACATGCCCCTTACTTGTGCCTCACACTAATAAATGCCAGCTTGTGATACATTTGCAAGAGACTGTCAGCAATATTAAAGGAGGCAATAATGCCATGGAGGTCTCGAAGTGAGCTGATTTTTCTAAGGGCTGATATCCGTCATTTTTCTTAAAAAAAAAAAAAAGATACTCAAACCTTTTAGTCTTAAAGCCAAAAACCTGCTTTGATTCATAGAAAGATAATTCTCTAACACTTAAATAGCCAAGACATTGGAATTAGAAAATTCGTAACTTTGGAGTCCTGAGTAAGAGAAGTAGGGAGCTGATTTCAGAGCAGAATCAAAGTTATCTTTGGAGGGGAAAAAATGTGCCACTTAACTTGGGAAACAGATGGGTCTTTCTTTCCAATACTTAGGTGAGAAGGAGAGGAAACATTGCTTTTGAAATTAGAAAAACTATTCACAAATCCTTGCTGGGTTCTCGGAGCAAAAAGAGGTCTTGGAGACCCTTTTTGCTGGCCCCATTTTACAGATGAGGAAACTGAGGCCCAAAGAGACGTCAGCTGGTCAGTTACACAGCAAGTTGGGGGCAAATCCCAAATGGAAACACTCCCTGTAATTTTTTCCAACACTTTCCCCACCATCCGGCCAACAAAAGGCTTATAAATATATATTTTTTATTGATTTTAATTATTTATTTATTTTTGGCTGCGTTGGGTGTTCGTTGCTGCGTGCAGGCTTTCTCTAGTTGTGGCAAGCAGCGGCTTCTCTTGTTGCGGAGCACAGGCTCTAAGCATGTGGGCTCAGTAGTTGTGGCTCGTGGGCTCTAGAGCGCAGGCTCAGTAGTTGTAGCGCACGGGCTTAGTTGCTCTGTAGCAGGTGGGATCTTCCCGGACCAGGGCTCGAACCCGTGTCCCCTGCATTGGCAGGCGGATTCTTAACCACTGCACCACCAGGAAAGTCCAGGCTCATAAATATTTGTGGATACTTCATAGGGGCTGGAATCAGAGGCCTGGCCCCGCCACCTGGCTCTTTGACCGCTAACAGATCACCTGGATACCATGAGTCTCAGACCTCAGGTGTAGCTTACATCTGCCCTTTCACCCTGTTTTGAGAAGGAAATGAGACTTGATAAGTAAACTACAAGGGTCAGTTGATTTTGAACCTCTTAAGGTTCAAATGCTTTATTGAGATGTGATAGGCATACAAAGAATGTGCATATTTAAAGCATACTATAATTGCTTTCCTAAGTAATCATAAGAACATTGAACTTTTCATTGTTTTGGACAATTTTCCCTCGTTCCTATTTTTGGACCTCCGGACTGAACAGACTGTTGGCTGTTCTCTCTCTCCCTCTCTCCTGAGACTCCGCACATTGGCTTTGTTACTACAGTTTGCACGTTTTCCATCCGTTGTTTCCCGGGTGGATTCAGGGTGGGTGTTGCTAGGTTTCCACCTTATCACACAATCATCATGGCAGGAATTGTCTTTCCTGCTCCAAAAGGAAATTGTTCAAGCCAGCTCGTAGGATTCCAGAGTCTGAGTTTCGAGAAACCTGAGAATCTGCCCTCTACTTCCAGCGCCCCTCTTCCCACGGCTCGCCACGTGTTTGAACCCGCATGCTCGCTCCAGCTGGGCTCTCGGATCAGGTTGGGGCCGCTGCATCTTCCAGGTGGGAATTACCTTGCCAGCAGGTGCCAGGTGTGGAGGCGCTGACCACACAGGCGTGGCCCCCGGGGAGCACCCGCTACCCAAGCAGATGCGGCTACTTAACATCACGAAGCAGGTGCTGCTTCTGAGCGTTTACCTGGGGCCTGCCGCCCTCTGCCAGGGATCTGCGTCATCTCTCCCCCTCCCAACAGGCTCTCAAGGCCAGTGTTGTTAGCTTCTGGTCAGTAACAAGGAAGCGCGGCTGGGAGAGCTGGTTATCGACATCTTCCTCCATCCCTTCTGCCCTGCAGTTTTTGTCCTGATGGCCAAGGTGAAGACAGCTTGCGGGAAGGAGGCAGTAGGAACGCTGCAGGTGGTAGGTGTGACGTGGGAAAGGGCACAGGTTGAGGATTTGGGATGTCTTTCAGCACGAGCTCCATTCCCCAGGGGGTCTGCCTTAGCTTTGCCCCCAAGGGCCCAGAATCCTCCCTTCCTGCTCAGCGTGCCTCTCAGGAGCCAGACCCGCCCCCAGGCCCCTAGGCTGTGACAGGGCAGCTCTAGAGAGAACAGAGGTGGCTGAGGTCCCGAGCTCCAGCCCCAGCTGGTCACTGATACCAGGGAGCAGGGGGCTCTTCCCAAACAGCAGCTCAAGTATTCATTTCTCTGCCATGTGGTCCTGACTTTGCCCTTAGCAAGTATGTATTTCCTACACTCAGTTGTGTGTCTATGTTACTACATGATTATATACCCTGCTCTGTTTTATATATATAATTTACAATCTGTAAAAAGTCGCCATTTTATAGTGTACAATTTAGTAGTTTTTAGTATATTTACAAGATTGTGCAACCATCACCAGTAATTCCAGAGCATTTTCATCACCCCCAAAATACACTCTGCCTTCTGAATGGAGGTCAGAGTCAAGGTAGACACATCGATGTGGGTTTGGATAATGATGATGATGGTGGTGGTGATACCAGTAGCCATCACTGAGCACTTACCTCTGGGCTGAGTGCTTTACCTATTATTTCATTCACTCTGCACCACACCCCAAACAGGTGGCCCTTATTGTTATCCTGCTTTTGTGGATGAAGGAACCGAGGTGCAGAGAGATGGAGCTGGCAGCCCACCATCGCAGGGTCCGACTCCAGGGTGGTGCATGCCCTTCCCCTCCACTGCTTCTAATGGGTCTGTTCCCTGTGGAGTTCGGAAAGCTTTCCCTATGCCTGCCATGGTAGGTGACTCTTTTTTTTTTCAGTTCCTAATTCTTTAATTGTAGTAAAATAGACATAACACAAACATTATCATTTTAACCATTTTAATGGATACAATTCAGCGGCATTCTATACATTCACAGTTTTTTTTTTTTTTTAAACATCTTTATTGAAGTATAATTGCTTTACAATGGTGTGTTAGCTTCTGCTTTATAACAAAGTGAATCAGTTATACATATACATATGTCCCCATATCTCATCCTTCTTGCATCTCCCTCCCTCCCACATTCACAGTTTTGTGCAGCCATCACCACTATCCATCTCAAGAACTTTTTCATCATCCCAAACAGAAATTCTGTACCCATTCAAAAATAACTCCCCATTCCCTCCTTCGCCCAGCCTCTAGTAACCTATTCTACATTCGACCTCTACGAAATTGCTTCTTCTAAGTATCTCAGATATGTGGAATCATACAATATCTGTCCTTTTATGTCTGGCTAATTTTACTCAGCGTAATGTCAAGGTTCATCCATGTGGTAGCATGTATCAGAATCTCATTCCTTTTTATGGCTGAATCATATTCCATTGTATGTATATGCTATATTTTGTTTATCCATTCATTGCTGGTAGACAATTGGGTTGTTTCTACCTCTTGGCTATTGTGACTAATGCTGCTATGAACATGTGTATACTTGCTTAACTGTTTTCAGTTATTGTGGATATATACCCAGGAGTGGAATTGCAAAGTTACATAGAATTCTAAGTTTAACTTTTTGAGGAGTCACCATACTGTTTTCCACAGTGGCTGCACCATTTTCCATTCCCACCAACATTGCGCAAGGGTTCCAATTTCTCTACCTCCTCGCCAACACTTTTGCGCCTTTTGATAATAGCCATCCTAACGGGTGTGAAGTGGTATCTCTTTGTGGTTTTGATTTGTGTTTCCCTAATGGCTGATGAATGTTGAGCATGTAGCTTCTCAGGTAACTGACTAATTTTTTTTTTTTTAAAGATGGAATGGACTTATATCACTTAACCATTAATTCATTTGCAAATTTTTTTAAATTAATTAATTAATTTATTTATTTATTTATTTTTGGCTGTGTTGAGTCTTCGTTTCTGTGCGAGGGCTTCTCTAGTTGTGGCAAGCGGGGGCCACTCTTCACCACAGTGCGCGGGCTTCTCACTATCGCGGCCTCTCTTGTTGCGGAGCACAGGCTCCAGACGCGCAGGTTCAGTAGTTGTGGCTCACGGGCCTAGTTGCTCTGCGGCATATGGGATCTTCCCAGACCAGGGCTCGAACCCGTGTCCCCTGCATTGGCAGGCAGATTCGCAACCACTGCGCCACCAGGGAAGCCCCCAACTGACTTATTTTTAAAGGTCACAAAATAGAGAAGAGGGGGTTTTGAGGGGACGGGGCATTATCCGGAACAAAGGGGGCCAATCTGGTAATGAACAAGGGCATGCATCTGGGTCGAGTCTACCTCTTTATTTGCCAGTTTCCTGAGCCAGTGTTCTAGCCTCAGCTGCCTCTCAGAATCACCTGGGGAGATTTCAAAACTATGAAGGCCATTTGCACCCCCAGAGCTTCTGATGTGAGCAGTCCAAGGGGGGCCGGCATCGGTGGTTCCTGACGCTCCCCTGGTGATTCTCACGGGCAGCCAGGGCTGAGGACCGCAGCTCTAAGCAAACCTCATCAGCAGGCAGCACCCATCACCCTTCCAGCTGATTTACAAAGCTGTGCTCCTCTGAGACTTTTTTTTTTTTTTTGCAACAGCTTTATTGTGATATCATTCACATACCACATCAATTTTAGAACATATTCATCACCTCAAAAGGAAACTCCATCACCCTTCAGTCCTGTCCTATCCTCCCAGCTCCTGGCAACTGTTAATCTGCTTTCTGTCTCTATGAATTTGTCTCTTCTGGACATTTCATATAAATGGAATCATACAGTATGTGGGACCTTTTGTGTCTGACTTCTTTCATCTAACACAATGCTTTCAAAGTTTGCCCATGTTGTATTGATAGAATGTTTTGGTGCTTTATTCCTTTTTACAGTTGAGTAATATTCTAGCAGATGGATAGACCACATTTTGTTTGCCTGTTCATCAGTTATGGTCATTTGGGTTGTTTCTATTTCTTGGCTATGGTGAATGGTGCTGCTATGAGCACCGGTGTACAAGTTATCATGTGGACCTTCAAGACTTTTAAGGCACCTCTTACCTGTGTTGTCCCACTGCAGGGGAGGCTCAGCTTTAATCTTTCAAGAAAAAAATTAAAAACCCTAAACCCCATGTCTTTTCATTTGAAAAAATTTCACTCCAAAATGTTCACTGCTTTTAGGGGTTAGTTCTATGTAGCTATTGTTTTGTAGCCTTAAACCCACGAAAATCACCTCAAAACCATACCTGAACTTGGGCCAACTCCTCCTTTGGTGTGCTAATTTCCCCTCTTTAGAACTTCAGACAAAGCTCTTGATGGGACTCAAATACCACCCTGGTGATGGTGGTTGCCCTCATCTCATTCCCTCCTTCTCACACCCCGTGAGGGCTTGACCTGTGCCAGGTGCCATAAGCCCTCTGAAGGAGCTAACAGGGGATGTCTGGTAAGGGCGCAGAGATGGATAAACCAGAACCCACCTGGTCTCCGGGAGCTCAGCCAAGGGAAGCAAGGAAACCAACTCTGAAATAATTATAATGCATGCCAATTTCAACACTTCCCAAAGTATGGAGGGCATACCGGTGTGCAATGGTGTTAGATGGCACATAGACATGGCGTTAGATAACACTGAATCACCAAAGGACAAAGTTATGCCCTTTTCAATTATCTTTTAAGCCTTTAGATAAAGCACAGAAGACATCTCGGTTTGGTGCTGTCTTTAATCACTTTAAAAATTGAGCAGACATAGATCCCCCCTTTAAAAAAAAAAAAAAAAAAAAAAGACTTAGACCCAAGTTTCCAGCTGCGATTGGCAACATCACTTTGCCATCATTGTATTCATTTTACAATTGGCTTCAAATTGACTAGTCTCACTGATTTTCTTCCACTTGCTATTGTGACATAAAGTTTACTTTTAAAATAAACGTAGTCAAATTTAAGTTTTTAAAAAGCGAGTTCATTTGACAGAAAAGATCAAGTAAACAGTAGAGCAGGTGGCCAGCAGATGTAACAGGAATTGTGCAGGTGGTACCCAAATAGCCCTGGGAAGTCTCACGGATGTGCTAAAGGGCTTCAGGAGCCCCCATTTCTGCCTGGGAATGCGGGAGAGAGCATCATACGTAAAGCAGTGTGTCATTAAATCACAGAATGATGGCTGATAATTTATAGAGAAGGAGCCTTAGAGGTTAGGTCTCAGCCACAACTTCTGCAGGTGAGGGAAACTGAGGCTCTGAAGCATTGAAGGTCTGGGGTCCCACAGGTATCAGCAGGGAACCAGCACTGGGCTCCGCAGCTGTGTACCTGCTGCCACAGATCATGTCATCCACACGCCGTCTCATGTGTATCACAGCTATGTCATGTCATGGGATGTTCTCTTTTCCCAGCTGACCCAACAAAATAGTACATTTTGCTTCCAGTAATGTGACTAACAAGAACCATGAATTACATGGTTCTATCTCTACCACACTGCAAACCTCCATGGATGAGGCTCACTTGTGAAGAATGATAGAACCTTCTCTTTCTCTCTAGGAGTGAAGCACCATAGCTCCAACTTTTATAATGGGTTGTTGTCCCACTCATTCCAATACTTACAATTTTCCTTTCCGATACGTGGTAAGATTATATTTCCCTGCCCCTGCTGAGTTTGGGGGTAATTTGTTATGCAGCATAGACAATGGATACACTTGGTATAATGCATCTGAAATGCACCCATCTTGTTGCATGTACTGGCCGTTTGTTCCTTCTTATTGCCGAGTAAATGGCTGTGCCGCAGTTTATCTCTCCATTTAGTAGTTGAGGAATATGTGAGTTTTTCCCTATTTGGGGGCAATTATGAATAAAGACAAATAAGAGGGATCTTTGACTTCAAAATGCTCTTAACATAAAATGGATTTCTCACTGTGGTCCTCAGGCCCTGGGTGAGCTGGCTGCCACTGACCACTCCCACCTCTTCTCAAGATGCTCCCAGCCTGCTCACCTGATCTGTCAATAGGCCAGGTGCTCCCCTCCACAAAGCCTTGCACTTTCTCTCCTCTTAGCTTTTACCTGACCCTCTGGTAGCGGGCTCTCAGATCCAAGGCCTCCCTCTCCAGGGCCTTCCCTGACACCTCCACCTAAAGTCACCACCCCGCACCTATCCCCTCATCCCCCGCATTTCCTTCATGTCACCTCTTACAATCTATAATTACTTGCTTGTTTACTTTTTTCTCTCCTCTACTGGAATGTAAATTCTAGGAGGAGAAAGGCTTTGTCTTGCCAAGGTCTTAGCACATGTTCTGGTACTTTCTAGGTATTTTCTGATGGAAGATTGTATGAATGAGTAAATAAGATTGGGAGAATCTTGTAGGCTCGGCTTATATAAGGCTTGAGAGCCAGGTTACAAAGTTGGTTCTGTGTGTCAGCCGTGGGAAAATAGTGTTGAAGATGGTAACTTGGGAATATTTTCTTCATTCAAAATAAAGTTTTGCTTGCAGTGGGCCATAAAGGAAGCAGGAATTAGTACACACATATCTTATAGACACTGCATATCCGATGGTGGTGGTTTCCAATTCTGTTAACAGAAGAACACAGGGAAATGGCAGTTAACATTTAAGAGATATCTGACTGATTTTACCCCTTGGAATTTCTTAGAATTTAAAGACCTATTATTCCAAAAAATATATAGCCTTGTTTATTTTTCCCTCAGACCAGTATTCAAAATTAAACAGGGAATGATGTTATCATTGTGTGTATTCTTGAACAGAAGGGCATAAAATATATTGATAGGTGTGTATCTCACTTTTACTAGCAGTAACGGTGTGTGTGTAAAGACCCAGAGAATGAGCATATAATACTCTGCTGTATCACACTGAGAGCTGTACATTTATTTTAAATGATGAGCCCTTAAGATAGACTCTTTTGGAATAACAACAAACAGCAGTGATAACAGTTTATTAAAAGATTAATAGACAAACCAGAAAGCACTTAATTTGTCACTAAATTTCTGCCTGATTAGCATATCCATCAAAGAGCACACAAAAGGTGTTTTGTTTGTTTGTTTTTTTAATATTTATTTATTTATTTGGCTGCATCGGGTCTTAGTCGCGGCACGTGGGCTCTTTCCTCGCAGCACGCGAGCTTCTCTCTAGTTGTGGCACACCAGAGCATGCAGGCTTAGTTGCTCCGCGGCATGTGGGATCTTAGTTCCCTGACCAGGGATCAAACCCATGTCCCCTGCATTGGAAGGTGGATTCCCAACCACTGGACCACCGGGGAAGTTCCCCAAAAGGTGTTTTTGACTGTCTTAATACAGTGACGTGAAATGGTCAGAGTAGCCCATTAACAATATTCCCTGGAACCCGTGATGGAGATGCTTTCAAGAATTATAGGAAGTTTGGCATTTCTCCCATATAAGTTCACATTCACTTATTTTACACAGTTTTATCAAGGGCCTGCCTTGTGCCCCAGATACTCTGCTAGGACCGGGGACCACCCCTGAGTAAAGTGGGTATGTTCTCTGCCCTCCTAAAGCTTAGTCTACAGTAATGGCAAGGGCAGCCCCAGCCTAGTCCTGATGGCAGGGACCTCCAAGGCTTTGCTTTGGTTTGGCTTTTTCATAATCTCACATGGATTTGCTCACTGAAGCCAAGCGTGGCTCACTAGGCATCCGAAACCAGGAAGTATCACAGAGGCTTCTCAGAAGGATCAGTTTAGCACTGAGTAACTCTTGAAAAGTTTGTAGCTCAGGGCCCATCACTACCCACGGGCCAGTGGTTGGCTAAGTGATGGGAGGACCCAGTGGATGGGAGTCAAAGCAAAATAGCCTCTTAGGCAATTAGCATGTGACAGGAGAAGTGTCTTATTACTAATCAATTTGGCCTTTCCAAATGTGTTTTCTCCCTAGGAGGCTGGAGGCATCAGTCTTCCTTAGGGAGAGAGGAGAGGTCACAATTATTTACAGAAGGAAGCAAGAGAAAAATTCATCCTCAGGGTCTGACATTCAAAAATAGTTTTGCATGGCCAGCCAGACTTGTCTTGGGAAGATTTTCTGGGTTGTTTTATCTTTTCAGTTAGCTTATCAAGAGACAAGTTTAGAAGTGGCAGTGTTTGGCGATCTCCCAGTGTGGAGAGGACATCCCTATGGGCCTTGGGATGTGCGACCTGTTGCCCTGGGGCAGGAGAACATGAGGCAGAAATGTGGCTGCCAAACGTGTTCTTCAAGGACCCACAGCACGAATTGATTTTACATTTTTTTTTTTAAAACCCCACATTTGTTTATTTATTTATTTTTGTCTGTGTTGGGTCTTCGTTTCTGTGCGAGGGCTTTCTCTAGTTGTGGCGAGCGAGGGCCACTCTTCATCGCGGTGCGCGGGCCTCTCACTATCGCGGCCTCTCTTGTTGCGGAGCACAGGCTCCAGATGCGCAGGCTCAGTAGTTGTGGCTCACGGGCCTAGTTGCTCCGCGGCATGTGGGATCTTCCCAGACCAGGGCTCGAACCCGTGTCCCCTGCATTGGCAGGCAGATTCTCAACCACTGCACCACAGGGAAGCCCCCATTTTACATTTTTTTAATTGAAGTATAGTTGATTTTCAATGTTGTGTTAGTTTCAGGTATACAGCAAAGTGATTCAGTTATACATATACATATATACACATATATATGTATATACTTTTTCACATTCTTTTCTCTTATAGGTTATTACAAAATATTGAGTAGAGTTCCCTGTGCTATACTTGTTGTTTATCTATTTTATATATAGTAGTGTGTATATGTTAATCCCAACCCCAACCCAATCCCAATAAATCCCTAATTTATCCCACCCCCCCAATTTTCCCCTTTGGTAACCATAAGTTTGTTCTCTATGTCTGTGAGTCTGGTTCTGTTTCATAAAGAAGTTCATTTGTGTCATTTTTTTTAAGATTCCACATACAAGCGATATCGTATGGTATTTGTCTTTCTCTGTCTGACTTCACTCAGTATGGTAATCTCTAGGTCCATCCCTGTTGCTGCAAATGGCATTATTTCATTCTTTTTTGTGGCTGAGTAGTATTCCGTTGTATATATGTATACTACATTTCTTTATCCATTCATCTGTCGATGGACATTTAGGTTGCTTCCATGTCTTGGCTATTGTAAATAGTGCTTCTATGAACATTGGGGTGCATGTATCTTTTCAAGTTAGAGTTTTCTCCAGATATATGCCCAGTAGTGGGATTGTAGGATCATATGGTAGTTCTATTTTTAGTGTTTTAAGGAAACTCCATACCGTTCTCCATAGTGGCTGCACCAATTTACATTCCCACCAACAGTATAAGATGGTTCCTTTTTCTCCACACCCTCTTCAGCATTTATTATTTGTAGACTTTTTTTTAACATCTTTATTGGAGTATAATTGCTTTACAATGGAATTTGTAGACTTTTTGATGATGGCCATTCTGACCGGTGTGAGGCGATACCTCATTGTAGTTTTGATTTGCATTTCTCTAATAATTAGCGATGATGAGCATCTTTTCATTTTACATTTTAACCAGAACACCCATGCGTGCACACACGTATGTATGTAATCAAAACAAATTTCAAGGAACAATTCTTAGCCTTGTTACATGTGGTATTTTCTCACTTTTAAAATTCTGTTTTTGCTTTTGCCTTTTTGATTGATGCTGGTCATGACCCACTTACTTTACTTCAAGGACACTGAGGTAGAGGCACTGGCCTTGGCAGGTATGGGAGGAAGAAGGCAGGAGAGACAGAGCAGGGAGGAGAGCAGTCAGATGTGTGTCCTTCTTCCCCTGTTCCATACTTTGGCCTGGAGAGGGACAGGAATGTGAGAAGCCAAAGGAAGAGGTACGTCTGCCCCAGCTCCCCTTAGGACCCTAGAAATGCATCACCTGACTCTGCACCAGCCTGGCTGAGGCCACAGCAAGGGGAGATGGGTGGTATGTGGTCAGGCAGAGGACCACACTTTCCCAGAGCTGCCGTCCATTCCATTCCCTCCTGGTGTGGATGCACCAGGAGCTTCCCTCGTCCAGGAGGGGCAAGGAGGCACCACAGCAGAAGATGAGAGGCCTACTTAGGCCAGAAGGCGGGTTCTACCTGCCCAAGATGATGCTGTTGGAGAGATTGAGCAGACCGAGGGAGACCAGATCTCCAGTTCCAACACTTGAAAACGCCAGCCAGGTGAGCGGAAGCCAGTGGTCAAGGGACACCTTCAGAGAGAGACAGACACTCAAGACACCTGCCATAGCCCATGCCATTCACTCAAGTGCCACCTGGGAGAGGAGCCAGCTGGGCAGGTGGAAGACTAAGAAGTCAGAGGTCCAAATTCTTTTCTCAAAACAGGCAGAAAACTACCTAGAGAAGTTGTTAGAATCATCATGTTAGGTGGGGCTTAATCTAGTCTTTTCCCCCCTCTTGCTTTGCACCAAATGTGGCTTCACAAAGACTAGATATTTTCTACGTTAAAGAAACTATGTTGAGGGGATATATGTATATGTATAGCTGATTCACTTTGCTGTACAGTAGAAACTAACACAACATTGTAAAGCAACTATACTCCAATAAAAATTAAAAAGAAAAAAGAAAGGAACTATGTTGTACTACTCAGCCATAAAAAAGAACAAAATTTTGCCATTTGCAGCAACATGGGTGGACGTGGAGGGCATTATGCTCAGCGAAATAAGTCAGACAGAGAAACACAAATACTGGATGATCTCACTTATGTCTTATATATGGAGTCTAAAGAATACAACAAACCAGTGAACATAACCAAAAAGCCAACTCACAGATATTGAGAACTAGTGGTTACCAGTGGGGAGGGGGAGGGGGAGGGGCAATACAGAAGTAGGGGATTAAGAGGTACAAATTATTATGTATAAAATAAGCTACGAGGATATATTGTACAACACCAGGAATATAGCCAATATTTTATAATAACTCTAAATGGAGTATAGCCTTCAAAAATTGTGAATCACTCTATTGTACACCTGTAATTTAAAGAATATTGTACAACTATACTTCAATAAATATAAATTAATTTTTTTTAAAAAAAGAATCTATGTTCGATGCCCATGTGAGCCAGTAAACATGGCAACAACCCAGCTACTTGTGGGAAGTGAAATCTCCCCCATATGTTGCCCTGAGTCAGCCAGCAGAGCGCCGCTAAAATGTTTACAAACTGGCTGGTGGAGGGGGAGCCCGGATTTAAAGAATTTGCCAACTTCTGCGGTGGAAAGACTCCACCGATTTCAAGCTGCCGGCGAGGTCATTTGATGGTGAGCCTGAGCCATCAGGTTCTCTGTCCTCCTGTCTAAGCTGCCCAGACCTGTGCATCTGCCCATGTGACCAAGGGCCGGATAAACTTTCCAGCAACAAACACTCCCTTCTCTGGACACACGGGCTTAACCTCGCTCTATGGAAATGGTGCGCTACCCCATGTCAACAGCCCCTCAGTTTAGCAGATGTCCGTTTTCTTCTCTTCCAAGAAAACTTCAGAGTCCGTCCAGGCACCCACCCACCTACCCACCCACCCAGCCAGGATGCTCTTGCTGGAACCAGCCGGGCTGACAGAATCAGAGCAAACCACCCCCTGGAGGGCGCTCCAGAGGTCATCGCAGCCAGCCCCCTGCCTCCAGGCAGGTCTCCCGTAAATCGTCCTCGACAGAGCCTGCCTCGTTTGGGGCCCTTTGCTCAGAGCGCCCTGAGCAGCCGAGTAAAGTTTTGTGCTGACTCCGTGGAGCCCCGTCGGTGGCAACGCGCATCGCCAGCTCATAAGGGAATCATTAGCGGAACGCAGCCGTGTGCGAGGGCCCGAAGGCCTGTGGCAATTAATCACCTCTCCTCCCTGGCAGCCCCAGCTGTCTCAGATGCAGCCATCCTCCTGGTAGCCCTTTAATTGTCCCCGGAGAAGGCAGGTGGGTGAGGGGCCACCTGAGCTAACGTTAGCCCAGCAATCTGCCCAAATAAAAAAAAAATTTTTTTTTAGAGTATTCAAATATCTCTCACTTACTTTCCAGAGTCTGTTATTGGTATAAAGGTTGAAGCTCAGGCAGCTTAACTGTTATGTGGAATGACCTTTAGTTTTAATATTAATATATTATCGTAAAGTCTGTGAATCATGAATGCAATTTTAGTATTCATATAAAATGCCATACGCTGAACCCACTGCAACTTTTTTTCCCCCTCCTGTCCTCCAGCAGGCTGCAAACTGGGTGAATTAATATGCGTCATCTTCTTCTCCCCTTTATTTACTTAGAGAGGGTGGCCGGGCAACTTTATCAAGAGTAACATTATCAAGAGCTTTTCTGCAAGCTTCTTTATCATATTCACATCCGCGTCTGCTCGACACTTGTCAGTGTCAATCAAATCGCAATAATACGCAGATGATTTGCTCATTTGGTTTAATAAAATCTTTCTGCTTATTTGCGCTGTCTCCATTACACCACATAATTGCTGTGCCGCGGAGGTGAAAGGCAGCCAGTTGCCTGGGGGATAAGAGGAGACGATTGCTATATGAAGGATTTGTTTCTTTGCCTCTGTCTCTCCCCAGTCACTCATATTCCTAAAATTAATATTGTATTTGAATCTGGCTCTGCTATTCTTATGCAGCCTAACATTGTTATTACTTATTATTTGGATGTGAAGTCATTTATTTTTAGTTTTATGTCCAAGCTGTCAAGCTAAATTTCATTGTGAACTGCCACATACAATTTTTAACTGCCATTTAAAACGAGATTCCAACTCTAAATTATGGAGTGAGCTTGTTCAAAGGGCTGGCCTGACAGCAAGTGCATTAAGAAGCCCCGATTTCCTTGCAAATCAAAGGGGCTCCCGGTGATTATTTTGGTGGAAGGGAAAGCGCCCAGCCTTAGTACTTCCCGATCACCTCGATGGTGGCTGGACACCCAGGTGGGTGTGCAGAGCAGAGTCTCCTGGGCACCTGCCCTGGAGAGATGCAGTAGGGCCCCGGGTGGCCGGCCGAGGCAGGTTTGCAGGGAGGACGCCCCAGCTGAAGCCATGGAGTGACTTGATGTGGGGCTGGGGGCTGCTGTGTAACCCCTGAAGAGGCAGGACTCTGCCAGGCTGTGGCAGAGGAGAAACCACCGTTAAAGTTGTGCATGCTTATGCTTTGGTACTTCCACAGAGGACACCGTTTTTCACGGAGCACAAACGTGCATTCGGCAGCTTTATCTGGCCGATGTAGCTAGAGCCTGGTCACGTGGGCAGCTGTCATCCTCAGGACCGTATTCCCCTCTGCACGTGCCCGTGTTCAGTATTAATGGTTAGGTAGGAACAAACTGCCCACGAATAGCCTCGCAAAGGCGAGCACTTCTTAAGCCCCTACAGTTGATGCTTTACGTGACTCTGCTCATTAAATGTCCGTGAACACAGCATCTGGGATAAGTATCATGTTTGTCCTGCTGATAAAAAAATGAACATGCCGAGGTGTATGGCGGCTGTGATGATGAAGGCTCTGGAAGCAGCAAGTCTAGCCCACAGGGGGTCAAAAGAAGGGGCTTTGCCAGGAGGAGGCCCGAGGGCAAGCAGTGCTGGGAGAAAGAGGCAGCTGCCATCAGCTGCTCTGGGACCACAGTGTTCCCACCAGGTCGCCACCAAGGACCTGGGCTTTCTTTGTCCTCCACGAAGGTCCAGCGTTCAAGGAAGCCAGTTGTAGACCAGCCCCCAGAGAGAGCAAGCCATCACCCCAGTCAGTAGCACTTGAAGGTTCAAAGGCAAGGCTGGGACCCCAACAGGCTTTCTCTGCCCTTTGTTAAAAAGTTTCAGTGCTTAGAAATAGACCCGAAAGATCCTGACCCTGCATCGGTCCCTGCTAAGCTGGGCCGTCCCAGCCGGACCATGCACAGCCCTAGCTACTCTGATGCCCATCCCAGGTTTCAAGTCACACCTTTGAGTCCCTCCTCCCTCTCCTCTTGGTTGATCCCCCTAGTCTCTAATATTAAAAGTCTCTTAATTCTAAACACACACACTTTGTCTTGGGTGATGCCTCCCGTTTATGAAATACAGCACGTTTGCAGAGGACAGAGATGCTGCAGTCGACGGGGAAGGGCTGAGAGGGGGTTGCCCCGCAGGAGAGGGTACTGGTGACTTTCCTGTTCCTCCATCCTTCCCTCCTTTGGGGTGGCAAAGAGGCTGGTGTTCTTTTCACAAGTCACAGTGGGGGTCTTTAAGGGAACTTCTAATCCAACCCCTGGCCCTGCCCCATGGTCCAGGCCCTCCTTCCTGCCTGAGCACGTCTCAGGCTGTGGTTTTTGTGGGTGAGTCATGGTACCTTATATATTGTGAATCTTCCACAGATGTGCCCCCAGCTTTATCTATTTTTAAATAAATTTATTGAACTGTAATTCACATAGCATACAGTCCTCCCATTAAAGTGTACCCTTTAATGGATTTTAGTATATTCATAGTTGTGCAACCATCACCATAGTCAATTTGAGAATTT
This sequence comes from Eubalaena glacialis, assembly GCF_028564815.1. NCBI lineage: Eukaryota > Metazoa > Chordata > Mammalia > Artiodactyla > Balaenidae > Eubalaena > Eubalaena glacialis. The sequence goes on from NC_083733.1 coordinate 31,401,920, forward strand.
TGTCATCGTCTGAGAAAAAGTCTTCGTACCTTTAAGCCATCACCTCCATAGGTTCCCTGCTCCCTAAGCAACCACTAATCTACTTTATGTTTCTATAGATTTGCCTGTTCTGGCCATTTTAGATGTGTGGAATCATATACCATGTGGTCTCTTGTGACTGGCTTCTTTCACTTGGCATAACGGTTTCAAGCTTCATCAAATCGTAGTGTGTATCAGTACTGCATTCCTTTCTAGGACCAAATAATGCTCCATTGTAGGAATAGACCACATTTTGTTCATCATTCATTCATTCAAGGGAAGCTGGGTTGTTTCCATCTTTAGCTATTGGAGATAGTGCTGCCATGAACATCCGTGTGCAAGTTTCTGTTGGAATACTCGTTTTCAATTCTTTTGGATACATGTATTCCTAGGAGTAGAATCACTGGGTCATCGCCACCAACTTTTGATCAATATTTAAAATTAATCTTGTCCACGGTGATTCATATGTCAATTGTATCCTTGCCTCCTTTTTCAAACTCCTCCCCCACTCAACAACAAATTCCATCCCCTCAAACACGTGGAGTCGGCTGTGTATGTTTTACTAAAGGTTGTGTACACAGACCAAGGAAGGGGCCGCCGTGAACACCCGCAGTGCTTGATGAACAAAAGTCTCCATCTGGCCTCCTTGTTCTCATTCTCTCTCCTCTCTTGGTCCCTCCAAACCTTCCTCCATCCATCTTAGTTTTCTCCCCTCGTTTTGCTCCTTTCATATGCATGTGAGCTCACACTCAGCTCCTTCAAGCCTGCTGCCCACATGAACTTAATGTTCTCTGTAAGTAGAGAACAGGCCATTGAAGGACTGATGGCCTTACGATGACGAGGAGGCTAAGCCTGAACTCAGTGAACAAGATTCTTCTGTTACTGGGATCCACCCTCCCTAGAAAACAATGGGAGAGACAGTACGCTTCCCAGCACGTTACAACTGCCGATAGACCCTATCCCTCTCCGCCCTGTCTCCTGGGTTCGGCTTTCTACAGGGTCCAAGGTTTATGCAGAGGTCTCCAACCAGTGACCCCTAGGGTGGGTGGATCAAACCCTCAGTGTTTGAGCGTTTTTAAACCTTCTGCTTTTAAAATTAGGAGATCTCGTGTGTGTGTGTGTATAAATATACACAATGGAATATTACTCAGCCATAAAGAAAGAATGAAATAATGCCATTTACAACAGCGTGGATGGACCTAGAGATTATCATACTAAGTGAAGTAAGCCAGACAGAGAAAGACAAATATCATATGATATCACTTATATGTGGAATCTAAAATATGACAAAAGTGAACTTATTTACAAAACAGAACCAGATCACAGACATAGAGAACAGACTTGAGATTACCAAAGGGAAAAGGGGTGGGGGGGAGGGGTAAATTAGGAGTTTGGGATTAGCATATACACACCACTATATATAAAATAGATAACCAACAAGGACCTACTGTATAGCACAGAGAACTATACTCAATATCTTGTAATAACCTATAAGGGAAAAGAATCTGAAAAAGAATATATGTGTATGACTGAATCACTTTGCTGTACACCTGAAACTAATACAACATTGTAAATCAACTATACTTCAATAGGGACTTCCCTGGTGGTCCAGCGGTTAAGACTCCACACTCCCAATGCAAGGGGCCTGGGTTCAATCCCTGGTCGGAACTAGAGCCTGCATGCCGCAACTAAAAAAGATCCTGCATGCCACAACTAAAGATCCCACATGCCACAACTAAGACCCGGTGCAGCCATTTAAATAAATAAATAAATAAATATTTTTAAAAAACTATACTTCAATAAAAGAATTCTAAATGAAAGGAAAAAAATAGAATGAAGTTTGGAGATCTCCCATTTTAAAAAATATCCAGATTTCCAGTTTCTCTGAAAAATCACAAGTCCTGACGATGGTAAAGCCTCTCCTTGCCTGGCAGCAGTAGGTAGAGATGGGCAGAGGTTTCCGCTTAGGCTGGGCCTCTACCTCACCCCAGCCCGAGCCTGGTTCAAGTCCCTCACTTCTGTGTCCCATCCAGTCTCTGTGGATTTCTGGCCAATGCTCTACAGCAGGGGTCCCCAACCCCCAGGGCACAGACTGGAACCAGTCCGTGGCCTGTTAGGAACGGGACTGCAGAGCAGGAGGTGAGCAGCGGCCGAGAGAGCGAAGCTTCATCTGTATTTAGAGCTGCTCCGCATCGCTCACATAACCACCTGAGCTCCCCCTCCTGTCAGATCAGCGGCGGCATTAGATTCTCATAGGAGCGGGAATCCTACTGTGAACTGCGCATGCGAGGGATCTGGGTTGTGCGCTCCTTATGAGAATCTAATGCCTGATGATCTGAGATGGAGCCGAGGTGGTCCCATCACCCCCAGATGGGACCATCTAATTGCAGGAAAACAAGTTCAGGGCTCCCACTGAATCTGCATTATGGCGAGTTGCATAATTATTTCATTATATATTACAATGTAATGATAATAGAAATTAAGTGCACAGTAAATGCAATGCGCTTGAATCATTCCAAAACCATCCCCCCGCCGCCGGCCCGTGGAAAAATTGTGTTCCATGAAACCGGTCCCTGATGCCAAAAAGGTTGGGACCGCTGCTCTACAGTATCCTTAATGCAGCACCAAAAAGAGCAGGTATTAGGAATATACAGGACTCTGCCTGCTGAGTGTGGTCAGGGCAGTCGACGGTGATGTAGGTGATGTACAGGTGACCAGCGTGATAAGCAGGGATGCGGCTTAAGTCCATCAAGGTTGCTGCTGAGAATTCTGTCTTTAGACAGTGTAACACAAACTCAAGGAGGTTGACACTCACTGCCCAGACAGCCGATCAAGTGGATGATTCATCATTCAACACATATTTATTGAGCATCTACTATGTGTCAGGCACTGTTCTAAATTCTGGGGACATAGCCATGAAGAAAACAGACAAATATCTCTGCCCTTGTGGAGTGGATATCCATGAGCAGGAAACAGATAATATACAAGACAGATCAGTAAAACACATGGTTCAGTAGATGGTGAGAAGGGCAATGGCCAAGCAGGGGAAAGGAGGGTGTTGGTGGACATGGGGGGAGAAGAGTTGCGATTGTAGATAAAGTGACCAGGGTAGACCTCACTGAGGAGGTGAAATTTGAGTAAAGCCCTGAAGGAAGTGAGGGGGTGAGCCATACAGTTATCTGGAAGAAGAATTTTCCAGGCAGAGGAAAGGGCATGTGCAAAGGCCCTGTGCTTGGCAGATCTGAGGAAGAGCAAGGAGGCTGCCATGGCTGGAGCAGCACAGGCGAGGTGGGGAGAATGCTAGGAGGCGAGGTCACAGTGATGGGGTGAGGACAGGCGATGGTCTAAGTCTTAAGGGACCCTGCAAGGACTTTGGATTGTACTCTGAGATGGGAAAGCGTTGAGAGTTTGGGTCAGAAGAGTGATGTGGTCTGAGTTAGATTTTAACAGGATCACATTGGCTGTGTTTGCAGGGCAAACGGGGAGAGATCGATTAGGAGGCGTTGCCAACAGCCCGGGTGAACAGTAAGAGTGGCGTCAGCCAGGATGGACCAGGTTGATGGTGAGAAGCGGTTGGATTCAGCATATAGTTGAAGCGGGGGTGACCCAGACGTGCTGACGGGTGAGAGGAGGGATGACTGTAAGGTTCTGACCATTTACAACAGGAGAAGCCCGTGGAGGACTGCATCTGGGTAAAGACGCAGAGTAGGCATTTGGTGGCAGGAGTCTGGAGTTCAGGCACAGAGATCCAGGCTGGAGACTCAGATCGGGAGCCACCAGTGTGTCAACTGGATGAGGTCACCAAGCGAGTGAGTGTAGAAGAAAACAGAGGAGGTCCCGGGCAGGAGGCCAGGAACACATGGCAAAACCAGCAAAGAAGACAACATCAGGTCAGTTGCCAGTGGGGTTAGAAGTTGTTCCCCATCTGGATCACCTTTTACAGGGAGGAAAGTTGGGTGGAAAAGTTCTGCTGACTTATTAACATGACTGAAATACAGAATGTTCTCTCAACTGCTCTGGTGCCAAATCTATAGCTTAAATTATTTATTTATTTATTTATTTATTTATTTATTTGCATAGGAAATATAGTTACATGGTTCAGATTCAAAAAGCAGAGTGAAAAGGCTCCCTCTTACCCTTGCCCCTCAGCCACTTGACACCTTACCCAGAGCCCCCCAGGTCCCCAGTTTCTTTTTTAGTTTCTTTTTTTTTAAAATAAATTTATTTATTTTATTTATTCATTTTTTAATTTTTGGCTGCGTTGGGTGTTTGTTGCTGAGCACGGGCTTCTCTCTAGTTGCGGAGAGTGGGGGCTACTCTTCGTTGTGGTGCGCGGGCTTCTCATTGTGGTGGCTTCTCTTGTTGTGGAGCACGGGCTCTAGGCACGCGGGCTTCAGTAGTTGTGGCACATGGGCTTCAGTAGTTGCGGCTCACGGGCTCTAGAGCGCAGGCTCAGTAGTTGTGGCGCACAGGCTTAGTTGCTCCGCGGCATGTGGGATCTTCCCGGACCAGGGCTCGAACCCGTGTCCCCTGCACTGGCAGGCAGATTCTTAACCACTGTTCTACTAGGGAAGCCTGGTCCCCAGTTCCTTGTACCTTCTTCCTGAGAGCTTCTTAGCATATACAAGCATCGGTGTGTCCGTGCGGACACCCATTTCTCCCTTTGCCCATTTTTACACAAATGGTATCATAGGCCTATTGTTCTTCATTTAGTGTATCTTGAAGATTGTTCCATATTAGTACATAAAGAACTTCGTGATTCTTTTTATTTCTGTAGTATTTCATTTTCTGGATGTACTGTCATTTGTGTAACCAGGCCCCCAGTCAGGGACTTTTACGTTGTTTCCAATCTTTTGCCGCAATTCATAACCTTGTACGCTTGGAATTTTGCACCCGTGTGAACATAAATCTTTTGGGTAAATTCCTGGATGTGGAATCGTTAGGTCAAAGGCCATATGCATTTGGATTTCTAATAGATATTACCAAAGGTGGTACCAATTTAAGCTCCTACAAGCCATATATATGAGAGTGTTTGACACATTTTCCAACAGTCTGTAAGCAAATTATTCGATCTTTTCCAGTCTCAGAGTTTTAAAAGTGGACTTTTAGTTTGCATTTCTCTTAGTACAGGTGAGATTGCCTGTGGCTCTCAACACAGCACCCAGAAATGTCACTCAGCAGAAGAATTATATGAGCAAAGTCTGTATTTGGTGCCCTTTCCTTTGCTTGGCCTCTTCCAAAGGTCCAAGCTGTTCTGGGCCCCTTTGCCCAGGAGGAAATAAATCAAGAAACTTATTCCCTCAAGGGTTTTAGTGACTAGAAGTGGGATTGTCCCTGAAATGATTTACTTTCAGAACAGTAATCAAGGAGCCATACTTACCAAAAAAGGATGTCTGGTCCATAGTGGCACTGGAGGCTCTGTGCTATTCATTCATTCATTTATTCAACTCAGCCACTATTGACCGAGAGCCTGGAATGAATGTACGAGGCACTGCGCTGGACTCTGAGGACATGAGAAAGTTAGGATCACCACACTCAAGGAAGCTTACGTCCTAGCAGGAGCCCGGACGAACACTAGGCAAACAAATGAGGATTTTAGGGAGTAGTGAATCCTGCAAAAAAGATAAAATAGGATGCTGTAACAGTGAGTGAAGAGGATGAGGTCAGAGAAGGCCTCCGGGAAGGTGACATCTCAGCTGAGGCCTGAAGGAGAAGGATCTGGGGAAGGAGCTTTCCACGCAGAGGAGACAGGCTATCCAGGGAACATCCGAGGAGTAGGTGTAAGGCTCGTGGGCTGGCGCAGAGCAGGTGAAAGGGAGAGAAATACCAACTGACGGTGGAGAGGTGAGCCCCCGAGGCCACAGTGAAGGACTGGATTGTCTTTGGTTGCAGTTTAAAGCGTAAGGAGGGTTTTTAGCAATGGTGTACTGGTAAATGTGCAACAGTCAGCTGGGCGTGTGGGCTGATTTGCAGTGTTGGCAGATTTCAATGGTGGAAATACTCCCATCATGACCAATTTCAAGCTACTAAAGTGAGGTCCCTGGACCCGAGGCTGGGAGGAGCTGTGTGCACAAAAGACCATCCGTTGGGTGAAAATGACAGCTCTTTGCATCTCAGGATTCATTTTATTGAAAGTACCAAAGGGCATTTTACAAAACAAAACATTCCAAGCTGGAAAGAAGGGGCTCCAGCACACCACTGTTTTAAGCTGGGAAGTGAGATGCTTTGATTCATGTCAAGAAGATCATGCTGGCTGCCGTATAGACCTTTTGGAGTCCTTGAAATCACACATGCCTACGCCACCTGTGTTACAGGGCCAAGCCTATCACTTCCTTGCATTTCCTTCTTACATCCCACCTTCCTTTTCTGCTAAGGTGCCTTAGGTCTTTTTGTTGTTGTTGAGCTTAGAAAATTAGATATTTCCAACAGGTTCTAAGTATACACACTTCTGAAATTACAGATTTCAAAGACAATGACAGTTTTTCTTAATGCTGTATAAAACTAGTATATCCACTTGTATAAAACTAGTTATTCATACATTCACTTCATTCTACTGACAAGAAAAGTATTGAATATTTCTTATGAAGATTGCAAGGGAATTTTTGGCCTGTTTCAGCCATATCCAAAGAGCAGTACATAAGCAGATATTACTTGGCAATAAACACTGAGTTTAGATTCTTTTTTTAATCAATTTTTTTAAACTGAAGTATAGTAGATTTATAGTGTTGTGTTAATTTCTGCTGTACAGCAAAGTGATTCAGATATATATATATATATATATATATTCTTTTTTATATTCTGTTCCATTATGGTTTATTACAGGATATTGAATATAGTTCTCTGTGCTATACAATAAGACCTTGTTGTTTATCCATTCTATATAGAAAAGCTAGCGTTAGGTCTTAATTTTATTTCAACAGTGGATTTCATCTTTTTTTTTGGAGGCTGATTCATTCCAGGGCCAAAAGCTACTTCTCTTTAACTATTGTGTGGAGAAAGTCCAGAGCAGAAGAGAAAGCCCTTTCTGACTTTCCATGTTGATTTCCCTCCTGCCATACGCACAGATATTGGTTCAGTGTAGCCCGATGTGGGATGCTGCCCACCCCCTCGCCCCCACTCCTGGAGCCATCAGATGCTCTTCTAAACAGTAGCTGACTGCCTCTGTGCTTGGAATAGCATGTGTGGGGATGGAGAGGCTCATTTCTCTTTCATTTCTATGTCTAATTACACTATGAAAAGTGTAAACAATTTTATGATGTCTCGCCATCCTTAAAATTCTGAAATTACTTTGGTCTTTGTTGGTCAGTATATAAATTAATTTTCACTTGAAGAAACATCATTTTTAATGCCTTTCATTCTGGCCTGGCCTCATCCCACGGTCCAATTACCGAGGTAACTATCACCAGCAAGGAGACCATGGTGGCCATAGATCAGAAATTGTTTATCAGACTTGCAGGCATCGATTTATTCAAGCTACCTGACACAGTTGGTTATATTTTATTCTCCCGAATCTTCTCTCTCAAATTGATTTTTCAGAAAGTTTTTAATACATGTTTATTCATCTGGCTAATCCATTTATCTTCAGTTCCACCTGTAAAGTCAGGAAAATCTCTGGGGTGATCTGTGAAAGGAAAGAGACATTCTCTCTGTGCTTTGCTCGCCACCTCCCACCCCCTCTGCCCCTTCCCTGCACTCACACTGCACATACATTGCACAAACACGCCCGGGCACGCACACTCAGGCCTACACACCACCACACGTGCCGCTGATGAGCTGGGAGACACTAAACCTCACTTCCTAGGTCCCCATTTCTTCTGCAAAATCAGAGGATTGCACTGTTTTATCTTTAAAGTCCTTTCTGACTTGAGATCTTTAACACCGACGAGTTGAGAGCTGGAAGGGGCAAGGGAATTGAAACGAGTCTCCTCGGTTCCCAGTGTGGGAAGCAGAGGCTCCTCCTGCAAGAGAGGGAACCCATGTCCCAGCTGATAGTGACGATCATGGCAGGATAGTGATGGGGAATGGACTTCTTGACCACAGCTCCACCAGCCCCGACTTCCCTGCAGCCAAGGGTTATTTTTCTCTTTCTCAGGAGCAGAAAGACTCTAAGTTGTAGAAGCACAAAGACTTTTCTCTGGGGACACTCAGGCAAGTGGCCATGTTGTCAGGTGTCCTGTCGTTGCCAGAGCAAGGGGTTGGGTGGAGAGACATGAATAAGAAGCAGCGTGTCTTGGAAAATAATACAAATGACATGTGAGGATGTAGGCAGCTGTGGGTGCTCTCAGGAAGGGCTGACCATGGAAGAATCTGAAGCATGGCTCCAACTCTGCCAGACTCCTGCAAGGGTGGGTGTGCCAGAAAACACCTCTGAGCCTGGAGTCCCCACCCTTCAGTCGGTCAAGCTGCAAAGTTACGAACTTGTGGACACAGCCCAGCCAAAGCAGCAGCTGGGCCTGAATTATGCAGAAATCATGTGTGACGCTCCACCTAGGGTCCTCTGGAGCCAGGATGTGTGTGATCTGTCCCGATGCTGTTTCAGATGGGGCTGCTCCTTTGACGCATGGCCCTGCCCCTTCCTCTACTGTTGGGTGGGCTTCTTGGGTGTGTAGCTAGCAAAAGGGAGGGGACAGGCAGAAGTATTTGCTGTCACTGGAAAATCCTCAGTGTCTAACTAATAAGAACCTGTTGTATAGCACAGGAAACTCTACTCAATACTCTGTAATGGCCTTTGTGGGAAAAGAATCTAAAAAAGAGTGGGTATATGTATGACTGATTCACTTTGCTGTACACCTGAAATTAATACAACATTGTAAATCAACTATACTCCAATAAAAATTAAAAGAAAAAAAAAAAAAAAAGAAAGAAAATCCTCAGTGTCCCCGAGACTGTCAAACCAAACCAAGGGGTTTATTGCGACCACTGTTTTGTGCCGAGATCCACGTCTTTCATGTCCCCTTTTCACAACATGCAGTCAGCTGTCTCCTGTGTAAGCAGAGATAAGGGTAGTGATCTACCCAACCAGAGGAAGGCTCTGGCAGGTGGAGGCCTCCCTGAGGCATCACTAAATTTCACCCAGGCACCACTGTGCTCCCATTCACTCCTCCCAAGCACTGACTCTGAGAGAACCGTTCATCAAGATTCTCCCTCAGATCTGGAAGAGGTGGCAGAACTGAAGGAAAATGTATATAGATGCACAGAAGGCCACAGCTGATGGACAGACCCTCTTATCCTCGAGTGGGATGTTCTCTCATTTTTATAAGTTGTGTTGTAGATACTGACAGTGGAAACTTGCCCATGGCTTTGCTGTGCTAAATAAAAATAAAATGTGATCCTTCTCCTGAATAAATGAGACAGAAGTCAGGATGCCTTTGGGAGCCCCTCAGCCAAACCAAGAGGGCTGTGGAAGAGGGAGGTTTTCCTAATCAAAGAGATGTCTCTCTTTCCTGACCTGGGTTTCTCACCAAGGTTCCCATGTCAAACTATTAAAGTTGTGGCCATCTGCCTCTGGTACCTCTTGTGCTGCTGACAGAGCCCAGCTTGGGCCCATCCAAGGAAGGGACTTACGTGTTAACCACTTTCTCTTGCATGTTTCATGGAAGTCAGTCCCATCTGAATCGCCTGGAGAAAGAACAAGTTAGGGAGGGTGCTTTCTCAAGGGAAATTAGGGTGCTGTTAGCAGGAGGAGGAGCAGAGCTTGGCAAGAGGGGGGAAATAAAAACAGATTCCATTTCTGCTTATTAACACTGACCGTGGCCTCATTCTCCAATCCGCAGTTACCTTCTCTGTGAGGTAGGGACAGTACAAGCTCCCATCTCACCGGATTATCACAAGTATTAAAGAGCTAAGATTTATAGAGTGCTTACCATACTGACCCAGAGTAAAAGCTCACTAAATGTTAGCAACAACAGTAACTATAGCTGCTATTACTGCCACAGCTGCTACTACTATTACAGGGATCTTTATGGCCCCTTCCGGTTTATAGGGTTTTCTGATTTTAAGTGTGGTCAGAGAGTCATCGTAGGAGACGGCCAATTCTACTGACCCACGCTGCAGGCCATTGGGGAAAGCATCATTAGAAGCACCTCTGTACAGTTAGCTCCTGAGAACCTCCAGTGTGGCCCACCCCACATGTTGGTACAGATGTGGGGAAACCTTAATCACAGGCCAGCTTTCCCTGGGGCCAACAGATCCCTCCAGAAGTGAAAGATATATAGTGGACACTCATCTTAATATGGGAAAAACATATGAAGCCAGTCCACAGCTGGAAGCAACTATTTTAGGCCTTCCAAAGACATTCATTCAGCCAACAAATATTTCATGCTGTATTAGTTTGCTCAGGCTGCCATAACAAAATACCACAGGCTAGGTAGCATAAACAGCAGACATTTATTTTCTCAGAGTCTGGAGGCTGGAAGTCCAAAATCAAGATGCTGGCAGGGTTGGTTTTCTCTGAGGCCTCCACCTTTGGCTTGCGGATAGCCACCCTCTTACTGCCTGTTCACATGGTTGTCCCTCTAAGAGTGTGAATCGGGTGTCTCCTTGTGTGTCCAAATTTCCTCTTTTTACCAAGACACTAGTCAGATTAGGGCTCATGCATATGACCTCATGTTAACTTAATCAACACTTTGAGACCCTACCTCGAAATATAGTCACAGTCTGAGGTTCTAGGAATTAGGGCTTCAACATAAAAATTTTGGGAGGACACAATTAAACCCATATTATTTGCCTGCTGTGTGCCACGCTTTTTTTTTTATAGGCAAAAGAACTATAGAAGTGACCAAACAGACAAAAAATAAAAATCCCTGCCTTTACTGGCTTTACATGGGTCAGAGAAGGAGGTGGGGGAGACAGACCATAAATAAACATGTGAGGTATGTTTGGTATAAACGTTAAGGGGCAAAATAGAGCAGGTGATGGAGGGTGGGGAGGAGTTTCTATTTTAAATATGGTGGTCAGGAAAGAGCTCATTGATAAGGGGTGTTTGAGAAGAAAACTGAAAAGATTGATGAAGATAGATGCAAAAATCCTCAAGAAAATATGAGCAAATTGAATTCAACAGCACAATAAAAGGATCATACACCATGACCAAGTGGAATTTATCCCTGGGATGCAAGGAGGGTTCCATATATGCGAATTAATCAATATGATACACCACATTAAGAAAATGAAGGATAAAAGTCACATGATCATCTCAATAGATGCAGAAAAGCATTTAACAAAATTCAACACCCTTTTATGATAAAAACTCTCAACAGATTAGGTATAGAAGGAATTTACCTGAACAAAATAAAGGCCATATGTGAAAAGCCTATAGCTAATCTCA